>NC_037675.1:47096100-47175758 GCF_003255815.1 Theropithecus gelada | reverse complement strand
CAGGAGATCGAGACCATCCTGGCTAACACGGTGAAACCCCGTCTCTATTAAGAAATACAAAAAACTAGCCGGGCGAGGTGGCGGGCGCCTGTAGTCCCAGCTACTCGGGAGGCTGAGGCCGGAGAATGGCGTGAACCCGGGAGGCGGAGCTTGCAGTGAGCTGAGATCCGGCCACTGCACTCCAGCCTGGGCGACAAAGCGAGACTCCGTCTCAAAAAAAAAAAAAAAAAAAAAAAGAAAAAAAGAAATTCTGTCTTTTTCAACATGTATCAACCTGGAGGACATTATGTTACATGAAATAAGCCACAGAAAGAGAAATGAACATGTTCTTACTTATAGGTGGAATCTAAAACTCACAGAAGCAGGGAGTAGAATGGTGGTTACTAGAGTTGGAGAAGTTGGGAGAATGGGATTTGTCAAAGGACACAAAGTTGCAATTAGGAGGAATAAATGATAAGTATTTAAGGTGATACATGCATCAGTGCAGTGTGGGAAGAAAAAATAAAATAAAATAAAAATTAAGGTGACATATATGTTAATTTGCTTTTTTCAATAATCCCACACTCTGTGTGAATATATAATATCACCGTGTACTCTGCAATTATATACAATTATATTTTGTCAAAAAATAAAAATAAAATTTAAATTTAAAATTTGTAGCCTATATTTGGAGTATTTAATGTATAAGGATGCAATTTTGTGACATCAACAACTAAAATGACGTAGGAGAGACTTGTCAAAAATAGTAGAGTTTTCATGTATTACTGAAGTTAAGCTGGTATAAATTTAAATAAATGTAATTCTTATAGTAATCTCAAAGAAAATAGCTGTAAAGTATACACAAAAGGAAATGAGAAAGGAATATAAATGTCTTATTATAAAATCAGCTAAACACAAAATAAACCGTAATGTAGAAGATGAAGAAAAATAAGCTATAATACATATTTTAAAAATAGCAAAATGACAGAAGTTCCTCTTTTTCAGTAATCACTTTAAATGTAAATGGATTAAATTGTTGACTCAAAAGAAAGAGATTGGAAGAATAAATAAAAGCACATGGTCCAACGATGTGCTATCTACAAAAGACTCACTTTTGATCCAAAATCAAAATAGGTTGAAAGTGAAAAAATGGCAAATAGTAACCAAAAGAGAGCAAGTGTGGCTATATTAATAGCAAAAAGACTTTAAATCAAAAAATATTGCATGAGACAAAGAAGGATCTTATATATTAATAAAAGGTTCAATACAGAAAGAACATACAACAACTGTATACACGTAATAACAGACCATCCAAATGTATGAAGCAAAAACTAATAGAATTGAAAGCAGATTAGACAGTTGCACAATAATAGTTGGAGATTTGAATACAGCACTCTCAATAATGGATAGCACAACTCGATAAAACATAATTAAGGAAATAGAGGGCTTAAATAACACAATAAACCAACCAGATCTAACAAACACAAACAGAACACTCAACCCAACAACACTATACATATTCTTCTCAAATGCACATGGAACATTTTTCAGGGTAGACCATACATATGTTAGACCACAAATTAAGTTTCAATAGATTTTAAAAGAGAGATATAGAAAATGTCTTCTCTAATAACAGGATAAAATTAGCAATCAATAACAGCAGTAAAACTGGAAAATTCACAATTTGTGAAAATTAAATAACACAGTCCTAAACAACCAAGGAAAACAAAGAGGAAAGCACAAAGGAAATTCAAAATACATAGAGATGAATAGAAAACACATCATAACAAATTATGGGACACAGTGAAAATAATGATAAAGAGAAATGTACAGCTATAAATCTTCACATTAAAAAGCAAGAAAGATTTCAATCCAACAATCTAACTTTATAACTTGAAAAACTAGAAAAAGAAGAACAAACTAAAGCTGGCAGAAAGAAGGAAATAATCAAGATTACGCCAGAGAACAAATGAAATAGACAACAGGAAAACAATAAAGAAAATCAATGAAACTATAAGTTCATTCTTTGAAAGACCAACAAAATTGACCAACTTTTACCTGGATGGACTAAGAAAAAAAGAGAAAAGACTCAAATTACTAAAATCAAAAGTAAATGGCAAACTATAGATTTAATGTAATCTTTATCAAAATTCCAATGTTGTTCAAAGAAATATGAAAACCCATCCTAAAATTGACATAAAATCTCACAGGACCCCAAATAGACAAAACAATCTTGATTCCATTTGAATTTTACATTGAGTTTTTCTATGTCTGCAGAAGACATCATTAAAGAAAAATATACCTGGAGGACTCACACTTCCTGAGTACAAAACTTAATACAAAGCTACCATAATAAAAACAGGATGGTGCCAAAGACAGATATATATGGATGAATTAAGAGAGTAAAGTGCAGAAAAATAAACTCTTTCATGTATGGTCAAATTTTTTAGAAGAGTACCAATAGCATTCAATGGGGAAAAGACAGCCTTTTCAACAAATGGTGCTGGGAAAATTGAATATTCACATACAAAAAAAAAAAAAAAATGAAGTTGGACCCTTACCTAACACCATATACACATATTAACTTAAAGTGGATCAAAGACCTACATGTAAGACCTAAAACTGTAAAACTCTTAGGAGAAAACAAACGGTAAAAGATTCATGACATTGGATTTAGCAATAATTTCTTGGATCTTGTATATGACATCAAAGATACAGACAACTAAAGAAAAAAATGGACAAACTGAACTTCATGAAAATTAAAAATTTTGCCTATCAGAACACACTACCAAAACAGAGTAAAAAGGCCACCCACAGAATAAAAGAAAATATTTGCAAATTATATAGCTGATACAGGATGACTCTCTAGAACATATGGAGAACTCCTAAATCTCAACAACAACAAAAAAACATATTAAACAACAGGCAAAAAACTTGAATAGACATTTCTCTAAAGAAAATACACAAATGTCCAAAAGCACATGGAAAGATCACTAATAGGAAAATGCAAATCAAAGCTATAAGCTACCACTTCCAACCCATGAAGATAGCTACTACCAAAAAAGAAAACAACAACAAAATAAGCAGTGTTGGTAAGGATATGAAGAAACTGGAATCCTTGTGCACTACTGCTAAGAATGTAAAATATTAATAGTGCAGCACTATAGAAAACAGTATGAGAGTTCTTCAAAAAATTAAAAATACAGTTAACATTTGGTCCAGCAATTTCACTTCTAGGTAAATATCTAAAAGAATTGAAAGGAGAGTCTTCAAGAGATACTTGTACTGCCATGCTCACAGTAGTAGTATTCACAATAGCAAAAATTTGGAAGCAACCCATGTCCACTGACATATAAATGAATAAGCAAAATGTGGTATATACATACAAGTAAATGTTATTCAAAAACAGTATTTATAATTATTAGTATTCAATATAATTCAGAATTATTACTCATGGTATATACAATGATAATATTTCCTTAAGAAAGAAAATTCTGACATACGCTACAACATGAATAAAATTTGAGGACATTATGCTAAGTGAAATAAGCCAGTCTTTAAAGACAAATATTGTATGATTTCATTTATACGAGGAAGTTAGAGCAGCCAAAATCATAAAGACAGCAAGTAGAATGCTGACTGCTAGGTGCTGGGGAGAAGGAAGAAAAGGAAGTTACTGTTTAATAGACAGAGTGTCAGTTTTACAAGATGAAAAGAGTTATGGAGATGAATAGCAGTGATGGTTGCACAACACTAGAAACGTATTTAATGCCACTTAACTGTATATTTTAAAATGGCTAAAATGGTACATTTTATGTTACATGTAATTTAGTCCAATTTTTTAAAATTGGGGAAAATGGCAAAGAGAGGAGGGAGTGTGTATTTCCAGAAAAGATTTGTTTCAGAAAGGTTAAGAAAAAGAAAGGCAATTTTGAAGGGAAATTGTATGAGACAGTAAAAAATATATATATATATTAAACAGAAAAAGAATGGCTGCTCCAAAGAGTAGAGAAAATCTTTGGCAATATACTGTAGTAGTGATTAAGCATATTGATTTAAACATCAAAAGGACCTGGGTTTGTACCCTGGTTCCCCTGAAGAAACTCGTTATATATGAGCCTCGGATTTCTCATCTGTAAAATGAGAGAAAATAATAATAATACTTATGCTTTGGTTGCAAAGGTTAAATGGAATAGTTAAGTTGTAAGCAATTATATTTATCTAAATTGAGTCAATTGTCTCTCTGAATGCTTAATAAGATAGATGTCAATAGCATCTAAATGGGTTGGATAGCAAGAGTTGCTTGTTTACCAAATAAACTAGCAAAGGCATTGCTTTTGGCTTCTGTAGTGATCTCTGAAGTATTAGCTTATATTTTAATAGCTGATACTTCTTGGGGACTTCATAGCTTTTAATATGTAATTGATCAATTTATCATTTTTTAATCAGGTTACCTGAATATGTCTCAAGTTTCTTTTGCTTTCATAGCACCCCAAAATCATGAACTAAAACATATCTACTATATGTTAAATGTTGACTTTTGTGTGTGTGTGCTAGAATGTAGGATCAATTCAAAGGCATTAGTTTACTTACTTGGGAAAATAGAGCAATACCTGATTTGATGGTTACATATTCCATGATAATTACATATTAACATATCTTGCACAGGAAATATCCTTGTCATTTTTAAGAAAAAGCTATCTGTAAACAACATCAAATCAGGATTCATTTGTAAGATCAGCCCTGGACACACTTACCTCCTGAATTACAGCTAAAAAGCTATGCAATTTCCCTTCATCTGTAAGGATTAGAATTGAAAAAAACATTAAATTGTGATACAGCAGCAAAAAGTAGGAAGTCTTTGTAAGTAGCAGAAGGAATAACAGAAATGTTGAAAGCTGCCTAGAAGCTAGAGCAATTTCACAGTTTTATGGCTGAAATTACAGAGGAGATATTAAATGCCATATGGGCCTAGCCAAAAAACCTTGAGTCATTTGCTATCGTGGTAATGGAGATCTGGAGATCATACAACTTTAAAGAATTTACTGGTCTCACAGAGAGATGTCTTTTCTCTGGCTAATACTTTCTGATCTTTCTGGTTAACACTTCAGAACAAGTAGAAAAAAGTATCCTAAAAAAAAAAAAAAAATGCTGATTGGCTCTCAAACGACAATTTGAGTTTGGGTATTTATTCACTTAGTTTTGTCTGGGTCAAACAGGAGGCTTGTTTACATGGAATTTTCCCAACTATAACAACAGAGTTTTGTGTTTTCACTAAGAAATATTTTTGCTCTGATTTGAGACATTAGCAGGTACTTACATGCTGTCATACAGCTGCTGTCTAGAAGGGATATGCAAAGTGACGATTCTGTGCGAGAAAGAGATAGAACACCTCAGTCCTTCTCTGGATAAACAGAATAATGAAAAGCAGGCATGGTAAATCCTGACATGACCACCCAGACTGATGACAGCTGTACAGAACTGTCGTTTAATACTACAGGAGATGCCATGATCCTGAAATAAGCACCTTACTTGTGCAATAAACACAACATAGCATTGTAGTCTAGGAATGATAATTTCACATACACAACAAAAACAAACAAACAAAAGTACTTCCTTGAAAATCCAAAAACAGGCAGCTCAACACTTACCTAGGGCTTAACTAATTTGATCATTAGCACCAGCTAATCAGCAGCTGATTTCCTAACTGATTTCCTCAGAAACTGATTTTCTAACATGAAATGGGTACTGTATTCTTCCCCCAAGCCTCAACACTAGTGATTAGCCTTATTCCTGGGTTAAATTCTCTGTTTAACACTCAATATTTTGTCTAAGACCCATCCATTTTTCTCCAAAAAAAAAAAAAAAAAAAAGGGAAATCTCCTGTGGAAACCAAAATAAAACTGAAAGAAATATTTGTGACACTTGTCAGTTTTTATAAATCTGCAGTTTTGATTTTTTTATTCTAAAGAAATACATACATTCATACTTAATTTTATAATCATAATTTTAAATGATTTTTCCTTAAAGATAATCCTCAAAATAGAATGAACTGGGGCCTCACAAAACCTGGAGCAGCTGATTATAATTCTGGATTACTTGAAAATGGCAATTTGACACTGGTTTCCCATGGGTTCAAACATGGTAGGGAATATCTGGATTAGGATGTTATATTCTCTGTAAGCTCTTCCTATGAGGACAACTTCTTGGAACTGAAGAGATAATATCTAGTCAAACTCATTAATCAATTCAACCTTATGGTCCTAGGGAGCCTATCTCAACAAATGAATTTATATGCCTTCTTCTTTCAAAAAACTATATACTTTAAATACACATCCCCTTTCACTTAGCTATCAAACTTTCTTATAAATGTAACTCCAATTACTTTATTGCAAGTGTCTGTTAATTTGAATTCCCTTTATGCCATCTTTTGTTTTTTAATTTGAATTATACCAATTTATTTGTATACTATTATAGCTCACCCACTCATTTTTCTCGACATACATAAAATTGAAATCCATAATAAATAAATATCCCTTAAACCCACAAATAGTCTAAGAAAAGAGTCACCACCTGATCCGTTTTTATTTACAAGGCCATACGAAAGCATTACCTTCATAATCACCAAGCATTCATTCATCCACCCATTGTTTTGATAACTACATTTGATGTCCATTATATATCAATTACTAGCAAGTAAAAAGAATGTTCTCCTAGTATTTATCAAGAGATCAGCACCACCTTTAAAGGATATTCTTTTAAAAATCTTTATCACCTGTAGAACACCATGCTGCGATTTTAACATGGTTACTACTCTGTAAATATCTATGGGGTTACTATAATTTAATATTTCAGTAATGGAAAATAAACTTGGATCCCGAAATCCTGTAACTGAATCCTAGACTTGCCAGTTCCTAGTTATGTGACTTTAGAAAAGCCTTTTTTTATCTGTGGGTCTCTAGTTCTCCAATTATAAAATGGTATGACAGTTCCCATCCACCTAGTTAATGAGATTAATGTGAAACTGTGAGGCTGAAATAAATGAACAAGTATTGGGCCAGGGATGTGATAGATTTGATAGTGCTTGGTCCCAGCTTATAAACTAGTGGGAAGGACAGAAATGCATAATCATAAAATTACCATGATGGAGGACTATGCATAATATAGGGGGACAAAGTGTCTACATCTGCATTTGGAGTCAGTGAGGGTTAACAGAAGCAGCAGCTTTGAACTGAGACTTGTAAGAATTCAGCAAATAAAAGAAAAAGAAGAGCATTCTTCACAGAGGAAATCACTCCTGCAAAACACGGTGGCATAAGAATCTGTGGTGTGTCTGGAAAACTCTAAGTAGTTTATCATTTGAGAAAACATATGCAAGGAAAAGGTGAAGTAGAGCACACATTAGGGGAGAGAAAGGGGTAGCTGACAGGAACCGATGGACAGACAAGGAATGTTCACGAAGGACCAACATTGTCTGTTGCTATACGAGAGAATTTGGATTTCACCACTTGAGCAGTGGAATATCACGGAAAGATCTGAAGGAAGAGAGGAACACAGATCTGCTTATTGGAAAGACCATTCTGACAGCAATTGAGAGAACAAATTGGAGGTGGCAAGACTAGTATTAGGAAATGCAGTAAATCCTCTTCCAGATTTCCTAGTGGGTCTGATGGCCATCTGATACTCTCTCCACATTTTGAAGAAAGTTCCCTGTCAGAATCATCCCCACTCTTGCCCCCTAAGACTAACACATGCCAACTATTACCCTGCCAGTGCTGTGCATGTTCAATATACGTTTCACGCCACTACAATTATTAGACTTCAACACAACAAAATAAGCTTGACATTAAGAAAAGTCCATTGCTCTAATAAATTCACAGATAACAATGACGGTATTGATAGCTAACACTTATTGTGTCCTAGGTGCCACATACTATACTGAGCATTTCACATGCTCTATTACATCTAATGAACACAGTAACCCAACAATTATAATGATGATTGTTGTCACTAAAACGAAAACAAAGATAAAAGTTTTGGGAAGTTAACTGAGTGCAGTGGTGGTCACTGAGGCGGGAGGATTGCCTGGGCCCAGGAGTTAGAGTCCTGCCCGGGTGACAGAGCAAGACCTCTATATATGTATGAGAAGGAGTCTTGCTCTGTCACCCAGGCTGGAGTGCAGTAGCGCAATCTCAGCTCACTGCAACCTCCGCCTCCCAGGTTCAAGCAATTCTCCTGCCTCAGACTCCTGAGTAGTTGGGATTACAGGCACCTGCCACCACGCCCAGCTAATTTTTGTACTTTTAGTAGAGACAGGGTTACGCCATGTTGGCCAGGCTGGTCTTGAGCTCCTCACCTCAGGTGATCTGCCTGCCTTGGCCTCTGAAAGTGCTGGGATTATAGGCATGAGCCACTGCACCTAGCCCAAAAATATTTCTAAATAAAAAAATTAAAAAGAAGTTTAGGGAAGTTTTATAACTTGCTCAAGTTTATACACACATACACACACACACACACACACACACACACACAAAATGGCTGAGGTCAGCCTTAAAACTAGTAGTATCTGACAACACTACTCTTCCCTCTCATACTATACTGAGCATCAGAAATGACACAACCGGCATTGTCTCCAGTATTGTGATATTAAAGATAATGGGACAAATCTGTTTTGTGATTGATAAAATCTGAGATGCCAAGGTAACATACATTTTCTAAATTTTCCACCATTAACTGTGTAATTAGAAAATCAAAAAAGCAAAAAGTTGTTAATTTTCTGAGTATGTTTATTTCAAAACAGACCACTGTGCAGTATAGTGATTGAATTAGTGTTCTTCAGAGAAACAAAACCAATAGGATATATAGAAATTTGCAAGAGGAGATTTATTTCAGGACTTGGCTCACATGATTGTGGAATCCAGAGTCCCATAATATGCCATCTACAAGCTAGAGAACAAAGAAAACTAATGGATTTTGATGACGCTCCTCCACATTGCTGAAGGTGTATCTTGTTTACTCAGTCTACTCATTCAAATGTTAGTCTCTTACAGAAACACTTTTGTAGAGATACCCAGAAATTATGTTTAAACAGCTATCTAGATATTCCCTAACCCAGTCAAGTTGACATATAAAATTAATCATCACAGTAATAAAATCTTTAAAATGCTCCCTCTTTATATTATAGAAATGATCACTGAGTCACACTATCACAAAATGTTCAACAACAAAAAGATACTGTATTAGCTAGTAGAATAAATCAGAGGACATGTGATCCAAATAGTTTAAAATTGAGAACACTCAAATATCTAGGTTAAATAGAGTTTTTTTTTTAGTATTTATAACCCACTTGTTCCAAAATTAAATTTGAGATGCATACAAAATTTTATGCAACAAGATAATACACGAGAAAAAAGGTTCAAAGAAAACAGTTTTTTTCTCAGCAAATTTGGAAAGTAATCTCTGATTAATTTCATATGAAAATTAGGGTTCTTTGTTTGTTTGTTTTTGAGATGGAGTTTCACTCTTGTTGCCCAGGCTGGAGTGCAATGGCACAATCTCGGCTCACTGCAATCTCCGCCTTCCAGGTTCAAGTGATTCTCCTGCCTCAGCTTCTCAAGTAGCTGGGATGACAGGCACACGCCACCAGGTCCAGCTAATTTTTGTATTTTTAGTAGAGACAGGATTTCACCATGTTGGTCAGGCTGCTCTCGAACTCCTGACCCCAGGTGATCAACCCTCCTCGGCCTCCCAAAGTGCTGGCATTACAAGTGTGAGCCACGGTGCCCAGCCAAAAATCAGTTTTTAGTCTCCAAGAACACACCAAGTGCCAGGTGCAGTGGCTCATGTCTGTAATCCCAGCATTTTGGGAGGCTGAGATGGGAGGATCACTTGGGTCCAGGAGTTCAAGACCAGCCTGGGCAGCATAGGGAATCCCTCTACAAAATATAAACAAAATTAGCTTGGTGTGCTGGCACACACCTCTAGTCCCAGCCACACAGGAGGCTGAGGTAGGAGGATCATCTGAGCCCAGGAAGTCGAGGCCTCAGTGAGCCAAGATTATACAACTATACTTCAGCCTGGATGACAGAGCAAGACCCTATCTCAAAAATAAGTCAGTAAATAAATAAATAAATAAATAAATAAAAGACACACTAAGTATAGTAGTCAGAATTCAATGTGATAACTATGATTCTCACCCTGGGTATATGTACCCTGTTTTAATCTCCTCCACTTAAGTATGAGGTTAACTACGAATATGATAGAGTTTACTCCCACAATTAAGTGAACTAATATAACTGTGAAGGGATTTTGCAGATATAATTAAATCCCAAATTAGTTGATTTTGAATTCTTCAAAAGAGAGTTTATCCTAGATGTGCCTGACCTAATTTAGTGAGCCCTGGAAAGGGACTTAGGCGTTCCAGAAAAAAGAAAAGAGAGAGGGAGAGAGACAGATTTGAAGCATGAGAAATCCTTAGGCAGACTTTTAAGAGGTAAATTGTAAGGTAAGGTTGTGAGAGGGCCATGTGGCTAGACCTGAGGTTCTCTTAGGTTTTGAAAATAGTCCCTGGTCAAAAGCTAGCAAGAAAGTGGGGATCTGGGACGTGCAACAAGCAAGAATACAAGAATCTCTTTACTAGAGTTGCAAGGGACTGAATTCTGCTAAAAGCTGTGTGAGCTTGGAAGTGAATTAGGGCTTCAGAGGAGGATACAGGCTGACCAACACCTTGATCTCAGCCTTGTGAGATATTGAGCAGAAAAACTCAGCCAAACCATGCCAACTTCTGATCTACAGACTTTGAGATAATAAACAGATGTTGTTTTAAGCCACCATATTTGTGATAATTTTTAATGTAGAAATTAAAAATACTAATACACTGAAGTAAAGATGTGACCCACTGCATGCTGGACAACATGAAAAACTGGCCTCTGACACCAGTAACCCACAAGGCATACAACTGGCTACCCCCAGGGAATACAGAACCAACCATGCACATAAAATACATACACCTCTAAACGATCTTACATAATTTGAGGTTTTTACATTTTGCATTTTTACCAATGCAATTAAAAGCCAATGCCTCAAGATAAAAATAATATGGGAAACAGGCAAGTCCAATGTAAATAACTTCAATGTTCTAATAGCAAACCTATGTCCTATCATCATAAGTATTACACTTGTTTCTTTCTTGACACTGTGAATCTCAAGTTTCTAAAGGATTAAGTCTCCAGTTTGAGACTAATATAAAGAGTAGAATTCAAGTGTCCCTGTTCTCTTTCTCCTTTGTTACTGAGGCTTTATTTACCCTGACTTGTCACAGGTTTACAAGGACCTATTTTCTCTGCTTTTCTCATATTGCAATGTCTTGGGAAATGGAGATTGGAAAATTGCGTGGTTATTGGGTAATACTGCCAGAAAAAATAGATCCTATTTAACTTTATGTTCCGGAAGCCCATATCTCTCTATAAGCCATACTTTTTAACTTTAAAATCTCAGTAAGAGGTGTTAAGAAAAAGCTTACTTTGTTCTAATCTCATTCTTTCTCCCCTTCACCCTCCACATATGCACATTCTTATTTAGATAATAGTTGGAGAAGCGAGGCTGAAGAAATTAAGGTACTTTTAGGCTGCAGCCTAAGAGTTAGACTTATAGTCTGAATTCCAGCCAATACAAAAATTTTCTATATCTAAAAATTTAGAAGGTAGTCCTTCAGCTACAAGCAATCCATTTCAGTAGCTGAAATACTGAAACTCAGCAGATAGATTACAGATGTGAATTTCTTCTGGGAACACATTTAGCAAAGAACATTTTGAAGCTATTTCATTCACTGAGTAAGATCGATGCTGAGTCCACTGAAAACCAGAATTGTTAACAGGTTTAGATTCCACAACATAATTGGTTAGGAAATATTGTATTTAAAGTTCCTAAAATAACAGTAAATATTAACTGGGATTTTTTTCATTAACAGACTGCTATACTTCTATGAAAGAATGATTGGAATCTGTATCTGAGGAACACCTGAAATTATCCTAGCACCACAAAAATGAAAGCTGTGTCTAACCAATAAATAAATTATTTAGCACACTCCAAGAACAGTTGTGTATATGTGCTTATTCATGTAAACAGTTTACCAATTTTTCCCATATAAAACATCATTTTAGCAATGATTTGGCAAAAATAACTAAATATCTAAACAGCAGATCTTAAAGAAAACGAAAAATAGGCTAAAAGTATTGTTTTACTTTATTATGAGAGTGTTAATTTTAGAATGCTAAGGAAGAAAGGAAAAAAGGAAGGTAAAAAGAAAAGGAAGGAAGAAGGGTGGGAGGAAGTAAAGGGAAGAGTTGTCAGATGAAATGATTTTGCAGCCCAAATCTTCTTCCTTCATTCAATGAATCTTTATTTGTTTATTATGATCTAGGCACTGTACTTGCCAATCAAGATGCCAGTTAGCTAAGGACAAAATCCAGAGAGCACAAAAATATATAAACAGATCATTACAAAGAAATATGAAAAGAGCAGTAATATAGGTTTGAGCAAAGACCTATTAACGCTGCCTGGAAGTTTAAGTTCACTTTACAGAGGAGATGACATTTTAAGTGGAACTCAAAGAGCTAACTCAAACATTGTTTGAAGAGATCTCTATGTAAACTTTATACCTAAGAGAAATTCCAACTATCTTGATTCTTTTCCTGTTAACATTCCCACTAACTCCAGAGACACCAAACTCATATATTATATCTTGATCCTGCTAGTTGTCCCAGATGTATGACACATCCTTCTGGAAAACAATTTTTTGGAAGACACTGTGAGACAAGACAGAAGCCTGCTGACCAATATCACACTAGAAAGTGAAAAGGCAGGCTGGAAGCAGTGGCTCACGCCTATAATCTCAGCACTTTGGGAGGCTGAGGCAGGCAGATCATGAGGTCAGGAGTTTGAGACCAGCCTGACCAACATGGTGAAATCCCGTCTCTACTAAAATACAAAATTAGCTGGGTGTGGTGGCGTGTGTCTGCAATCCCAGCTACTTAGGAGGCTGAGGCAGGAGAATTGCTTGAACCCAGGAGGTGGAGATTGCAATGAGCCAAAATCACGCCATTGCACTCCAGCTTGGGCAACAGAGTGAGACTCTGTCTCAAAAAAATAAAAAGTAAAAAAGGAAAGTGAAAACGCTTTGACCTTCTTGGGGCAAGACCACAGAAAATTTATTTCACAGCAGCTAGAATTAAATAAGGAAGATATTAAGGGAGCCAAAAACAAAAAGTATAAGACCACTAGATGAATTGCCAATCTTGTGAAAATGGTGTTTGGCGATGTTTGGTAAGTATTCCACACACACAAGTTATGCTTGAATGTATATAAGAGTACAGCTTTGACCTTTATGACAACCATCTCTCATGGCACAGACTACCACAGTATTTATTCTTTCTTCTTTCTTCCTAACAGAAACTACATTTTACCGAGGGAGGCAGAGAATTACATTTCCCAATATCCCTTGCAAATAGGGTTGCCCAGGAGCTGTAACTAAAATAAATGAGTAGAATCTCTGGAAAATATTTTTTAATATGCATCTTCATTGATAGGAATCCATTTGCTTTTTATCTCCTCTTTCATCAGGAAAAATGAGAAGCTTGTGGCTTTGTTGCTTATAAAAGTCTAAAGACAAGATTCTGGACATGAGAGAATAATAGAAGAACTAAGATAAAACTCACATCCCTGATTAAGTTACATATGCTTACTTGATACTTCATTGAAAACTGGAAGGCTGAGAGAACAAGATAATTTTCTGTGCCTTTAAAACTATTACTACACACACACACACACACACACACACACACACACACACCCCTACCAAGTTAATTTGCTCCTAAAATAAAAGGCCAACAATCCTGAAAACTAACAATCCAGAATTGCTACAATGTCCATTTTACAACCTAAACCTATTAGACATTCTAAGACAAGAAAGCGTGACCCACAGGAGTTCAAATGTTGGATTTACAAAATAAGGAATTGAAAGCAGCTAACAAAACTATGTTCTACAATTAAAAGGAAACGTATTCCAATAATTTAAACATGCTAATAGTAGATAAACAAATGAGCAGTCTCAATAGAGAAATTAAAACTATATGGAAGAACAAAAATATTTGAGCTGGAAAATACAATGATAAAATTAAAACATGAGCTGATAGCAGATTAGAGAAAGCAAAAAATGAATCAGTGTTTTGAATACAGAAATATACAAATTATCCAAATCAAAATGTATAGAGGAAAAACAAGATGATGAAAAACAACATCTCTAAAACTGTAATTGGATTATGTATAGAAGGATGTCCACTTTCAATATTTCTTTTTAACATGATACAGAAAGTCCTAACTAGTGCAGTAAGACAGAGGAGAAAAAGGCATATACAGGATTAATACAACCCTCTATCCACAGATAACATGATTATATATGTAGAACACTCACTTATATACTCTTTATGACTGCTTTTATGCTACAATTGTAGGCCTGAGTAATTGTAACAGAAACCAGTGGCCTGTAAAGTCTAAAGTAGTTACCATTTGGCCCTTTAGAGAAAACAAATTCTTAACTCTGATGTAGAAAAGCATAAGGAATACTGGAATATTGGAATATTGGTACTGGAACAATTGGATATATCTATGGGGAAAAACTTTAACTCTTACCTCAGATAGTAATACATACCAAAAAACATAATGTGGATGCTAGATCTAAATATAAGAGCTAAACTATAAAACTTCCAGAAGAAAAGGTAAGAAATCTTTGTGATCTTATGTTAGGCAAAAATTTATTGGATAAGACACAAAAACTAGAAAACATGAAAGACAAAAGGTATATTTGACTTAATCAAAATTAAAAATATATGCCCTCCAAAGACACTCTTTTGAAAATGAAAGGACAAGTCATAGATTGGAAGAAAATATTTGCAAACTATATGTAAGAAAAAGCTTGTATCCAGAATGAAAGAAAAACTCTTAAAAGTCAAAAATAAGACAAACAACCCGATTAAAAAGGGGCAAAAGAAGATGTACAAAAAGTCAACAAGCATAAGATTCTCAACATCATTGGTCATTAGGGCAATACAAATGAAAACTACAAGGAGGTATCACTATGCACATACTGGAATGACTAAAATTTTGAAAACTGTGCCATACCACGTGTTGATGAGAATCTGGGCTGTGTTCATTTGCTAGAGCTGTCATAACAGTGTACCACAAACTGAGTAGCTTAAACAACAGAAATGTATTGTCTCATAATTTTGGAGACTAGAAGTCTGAAATTAAGATATTGGCAGTGTTGGTTCTCTAACTCATTGAGTAAGGTATCTCTCTGTGTCAAAGAATAATTGTCTTGTATTTTCTCTACATGTATGTTTATGTGTCAAACCTCCCCTTTTTATATGGACCTTAGTCAAACTGAATATAGGCCCATCCTAATAATTTCATCTTAACTAATTACATCTGTAACAACTCTATTTCCAAAAACAGTCACATTCTGGGGGTTGGGTTTCAATCTACAATTTTTTAGGAAACACAACACAACCCATAACATGAAGCAATAAAGGCTCTCATAAATTGCTTATGGAAATGAAAATTTGTAGAGTCACATTAGTAATTTCTCTTTTTTTTTTTTTTGACACAGAGTCTCCTCTGTTGCCCAGGCTGGAATGCAATGGTGCCATCCCAGCTCACTGCAACCTCCACCTCCCAGGTTCAAGCATTTCTCCTGCCTCAGCCTCCCAAGTAGCTGGGATTACAGGCACCCGCCACCTCACCTGGCTAATTTTTTGTATTTTTACTAGAGACGGGGTTTCACCGTGTTAGCCAGGATGGTCTTGATCTCCTGACCTCGTGATCTGACTGCCTCGGCCTCCCAAAGTGCTGAGATTACAGATGTGAACTACCATACCTATCCAGTAATTTCTTATAAAGTTAATTATATGCTTAATGTATGACCCAGAAATTGCATTCCTAGGTATCATCCCAAGAGACATTAAAACATATGTTCTGACAAACGCTTGACTATAAATATTTATAACAACCTTATCCTAACAGCCCCAAACTGGAAACAACGCAAATGTCCATAAACAGATAATGATAAACAAAACGTGGTAATATCCACACAATAAAAAACTACTGGCCAATTAAAAAGAGTAGACTGATGATGCACACTCACACAACTTAGCTGAATATTTAAAAAGTGCTAACATAAAAACTACATAATTTATGATGCTATGTGAAGTTCTAGAAAAGGAAAACTATAGTGACAACAAGTAGATCAATGACCTTGAGGTTAGAGGTGGAAATGAAGAGTAACTGCAAGGAGACATGAGAAAACATTCTGGAGTGATAACAGTGTTCTAAATCTTGAACATGGTGGAGCTGCAATATTATATACATTTATCAAAACTCATAGAACTTAAAATGAATACATTCTGTTGTATGTGTATTATACTTTATAAATCTGTTCAAAAATAGTACTATATTTTGAAATATTTGGAATTAAAGATGCTTTTATTTTTCAGTAAACATAGCAACACATACAAGTTATTTTATTCTGACACAAATCTATCATATACAACATGTATCAAGCAATGTGTTGCAGTGGAACAAGAACAGATTTTATTCCATCCAGACAGATCTGGAAACAAAATTCAGTCTCCCACTCTATGCTTGATCAGTCTATTCTCTGATCCTCAATTTCCTCATCTGTAATCTGTACCACTCTGTGGTATGGCTTTGTGAGTCTTACAAGTATTACAAAGCATCTGATGTTTTCCCCTGTGTAGTCACATAATTTCCATGGTGTTTCGTAGAAATACCCATACTGAAGTAATATTTTCTATAGAGAGCATATCAGGTAAAGATACAACTTACGGATGGCTATTCTTTCCACATACCATCAGAATCCTGAATGGTTTTCAGTAATCATTTAGTTTATATATCTGGTAAAATTAAAAGTGCACTTGCAATAACATTATAAGGATTCATTTTCATTACAAAAGACATTCTTTATGCCTACTAGAAAGCCTTTAGCTGAGGTGGGCAGATCATCTGAGGTCAGGAGTTCAAGATCAGCCTGGCCAACATGGTGAAACCCAGTCTCTACTAAAAATACAAAAAATTAGCTGGGCGTGGTGGTTCATGCCTGTAGTGGGAAGTCAAGGAACCAGAGAGACTGATAGGGGTTCAGGAGGATTTATTAAGGTGTACATGAGCTCAGAGGACTTGCATCCAGAAAGTCTGAGCCCCGAACAAAGAAGGCAAGGGCCTTTTATGCATCTTGAGGCGGGAAAAGTGTGAAGCAAGAAGCAGGTTTACAGAAGCAAGAACAAAAGCTGTTATTCATCTTGTGACATGTCATACATCTTAGGAAAAACATGTTTTGCAGAGTTTGCTTACCTGCCTTGTGATCTTGCAACTGTTCAGCAGGAAAAACAGGAATTTACAGAACTTAAAAAATATGTGCATGGGTAGATATGGATAATGTTTCACAGGGAGGTAGTTAATATTCTTTCTTAACTTCAACTTTGGGGTGGTTACTCTGTACCCATTTCAGTCTTAGCTCTAGACAGCAATTTTTAATAAACTATAATAATTATCTTCTTTTCTTTTTCTATTTCATTCTGTAATCCCAGCTACTCAGGAGACTGAGGCAGGAGAATCACTTGAACCAGGGAGTTGGAGGTTGCAGTGAGACAAGATTGTGCCACTGGACTCCAGCCTGGCAACAGAGAGAAACTCTAAGAAAAAAAAAAAATTAGCTAGGTGTGGTAGCATATGCCTGTAGTCCCAGCTACTTGGGAGGCTAAGGCAGGAGAATCACTTGAACCTGGGGTGTGGAGGTTGCAGTAAGCCGAGACCATCCCATTGCACTCCAATTTGAGTGACAAGAGTGAAACTCTGTGTCAAAAAAAAAAAAAAAAAATCCTTCAGTACATATGCATGCATAAGAAGATAGAATACAATTGGGGGCTGGCAAGATGGCTGAATAGGAAGAGCGCTGATCTGCAGCTCCCAGCAAGATCAAAGCAGAAAATGGGTGATTTCTGCACTTCCAACTGAGGTACCCAGTTCATCTAATTGGGACTGGTTAGATAGTGGGTGCAGCCCACAGAGGCTGAGCCAAAGCAGGGTGGGGCGTTGCGGCACCCAGGAAGCACAAGAGATCAGGGAAGCCGTGAGGGACTCTGCTGTGAGGAACGGTGCATACAGAATCTACAAGGAACTTAAACAAATTTACAAGAAAAAAACAAACAACTCCATAAAAAAGTGGGGAAGGACATGAATAGACACTTCTCAAAAGAAGACATTTACGTGGCCAACAAACATATGAAAAAAAGCTTATCATCACTGGTCATTAGAGTAATGCAAATCAAAACCACAATGAGATACCATCTCGCACCAGTTAGAATGGTGATCATTAAAAAGTCAGGAAACGATAAATGCTGGAGGGATGCAGAGAAATAAGAATGCCTTTACACTGTTGATGGGAGTGTAAATTATTTCAACCATTGTGGAAGACACTGTGGTGATTCCGCAAGGATACAAAACCAGAAATACCATTTGACCCAGTAATCCCATTACTGGGTATATACCCAAAGGAATATAAATCATTCTAGTATAAAGACACATGCACATGTATGTTTATTGCAACACTATTCACAATAGCAAAGGCTTGAACCAACCCAAATGCCCATCAATGATAGACTGGATAAAGAAAATGTGGCACATACATACCATGGAATACTATGTAGCCATAAAAAAGGATGAGTTCATGTCCTTTGCAGGGACATGGATGAAGCTGGAAACCATCATTCTCAGCAAACTAACACAGGAACAGAAAACCAAACACCGCATATTCTCACTCATAAGTGGGAGCTGAACAATGAGAACACATGGTCACAGGGAGGGGAAAATCACACACCAGAGCCTGTCAGGGATTGGGGGGTTAGGGAAGGGATACCATTAAGAGAAATACCTAATGTAGATGACAGGTTGCTGGGTGCAGCAAACCACCATGGCATGTGTATACCTACGTAACAAACCTGCATGTTCTGTACATGTATCCCAGAACTCAAAGTATAATAATAATAATAATAATAATAGAAAATGACAGCATGGGATGCATATAAAACAGACAAGAGATCCATATTCATAATAAAATAGGGTGTGGGAAAATTGACTTTTTCAGAATGTTGGCACAAGGCAGTAAGTCCTTTTTTCAGGTCAATTTGATAGTAGCTTTCCATTTCTTAAAATGCTCATATATTAACCTAGAACTCTCATCTTCATAAATCTTGCCTACAAAAATACTAGCATAAATATGTACATAAACATATGTATATGTATGTTTGGTAAAATAGTGCTTTCATTGTGAAAAGCCTGAAGTGACTTCAATGTCCATTAGTAGGGAAATGTATTAAATGTTGTCAAATTCTTATGATAGCATAATATGCAACTATAGGTATGGTCATATCTACAGACCTGTAAACTTTTCTAAGACAACACTGCTGTATGAAAAGTTATAAAGAAAATCCATAGTACAATCTTGTTAATGGAAAACATAACAAAGCCAAAAACTCAGCAATATTTAAGGAGCATGTAAAATTGTATTGATGGACATGAGCCCAACTCTTTGGAGATGTCCCCTTTGGTGGGAGGAGTGAGGGTTTGTAGGATTAATGACAAGAGTGTTTGTTTTTACTCTTCTTTAATGTTTTGTAATGACTTGTATTCATGTATTGCTGCATAATTAAGTAAAAGAAAAAAAATAAAAATGATTACATCTACTACAATACCAGCAATACAGATGACTTAGGCATAAAGCTACTAGGAAATGTGCAGGACTTTTGGAAAGAGAACTACTAAATTTTATGGAGGTATATAAAAGAAGACCTGAATAAACGGAGAGATGTAACATGTTCGTGAATTGAATGATTCAATATAGTTTATAAATGTTAGTGCAAATCTAGTCAAAACCCATGGGAAATTAAACCTCTCAAAATGATCCTAAAGTTCTGTAAGAATAAAAAATGTAGGTGAGAATAGCCAAGAAAATCTTGAAAAAGAATTATAAGAGGATGCCTGTACAACCAGATATTAAAGCTACCCTAAAATTAATGAAAAAGAAAGAATATGATTGTTTCTACTAAAGCCAATATTATTAATGATGGGTTTTAATTATATTAACTTATCTGATTGAGATGACTAGAAATAATTTTAAAATATTGCCATCTGACCATTGATTACATTAATAGCCCCAATTCTTCACCCCTGCCTGCATTCACAGTCTTTGTCATGTGACTTTTTACCTCCCTCTTTCAAACGGTATATTTCCCCAACCCTTGGTTCTTAGCTTGACCACATGACTTCCTTTGACAAATGAGATTCTAGAAGACAATATAAAAACAAGGTTTGAAGAAGCACTTGTTTGTACTTTTTTGCCTCTGCCATAGTCACAAAATATGCCTCAATTAGTCTACAGAGAGATGAGAAACTCACGAGTAAGGCCTGAGTTCCATCTGTTGTCTCAGCCAGGCCAGGTTAGATCAGCCTTAGAAAGCTGACCCTCAGTACACAAGCCCAACCAAGACCAGCAAAGCTGCCTAACTAGCCAGTCCTAGTCCATGAAAGCAATAAAAGCTTGTCGTATAAAAGCTTGTCGTATGAACTGAAGTTTTGTGGGAGTTTGTTACCTAGGATTACTCTGGTGGTAAACAACTATTTAACACATTAAATTTGAAATTTATTCTGAAAATACTTTTTTCATCCAGAAAGCATATACCCATCTCAGATAAATGTTGTTTTAAGAATAGAAAGGCAGTCTTTGTTTTTTTAATAGAGAATAATGGCCCACAATTATTAATCAACAAAGACATGTAAAGTGAAAACTAAATAACAAAATTAACATTTCATTTATAGCAGAGTCAGTTGTTACCTTTCTATCCTTTTAGGCACTTTTATAAGTACTTTGTTTCAAACTTACTTTGTTTTTTCTTTAACATTGCAAAGCTGCTTGATATACTTCAGATACATTTCAGAACAGTCATTATATTCTGATATTTATTTACTCTGCCTGTGTATCTCATACTTTAGAGTTTATTCCTTTTTTTTTTTTTTTTTAAGACGAAGTTTCACTCTTATAGCCCAGGCTGGAGTGCAATGGCACGATCTCGACTCACTGCAACCTTCACCTCCTGGATTCAAGCAATTCTCCTGCCTCAGCCTCCCGAGTAGCTGAGATTACAGGCACCGGCCACTATGTCCAGCTAATTTTTTTGTATTTTAGTAAAGATGGGGTTTCACCATATTGGCCAGGCTGGTCTCAAACTCCTCACCTCAGGTGATCTGCCCGCCTCGGCTTCCCAAAATGTTGGAATTACAGGCATGAGCCATGGCTCCCGGCTGAGTTTGTTCAATTTTAAGATAGGTTTGGGAAGATTTAAAATATGTGACAAACGGAGGGGAAACCATGGTATAAATACTAAGTTAATGAGATGCTAATCATGGCTGATAGAAGGTCTTCTGTTGTGAGATGCACAGACTTGGGTTAGGAGAATATTGATGTTCCCACACTCAGCCATGCAGTACACTTCCCAGACCTTTGTACTCTCCTTCACACACTCTCACATAGTTGTACCTATCTCTATGTTTCAAGGAAATTCATGGTAAAGTTTTGTCACACACAAAATATTCAAAACTAAACTACACAGAGGACTAGGAGACAAGAGACGTGAGAATCTACGGTTGGAATTCCTAAGTTTAAAATCCTAGCTCTGCCACTTACTAGTTGTATGACCTTGGACATGTTGTTTAACCTCTCTAAGCGTTATAGATGTCATTTGTAAAATGGGTAAAAAATCATAAAATAATGCTGTTGGCATCATCAGGTTGCTGTGAGATTAACTTTATGCAAAGGATATATTGCATATTGCTTTAGGACAATGCTTGGTTCATTGGAAACAGATAATAAATGTTTCCTCCCACTCCGATGATTGCACAGTGCTCTATCTAGGCTTTTGTTTCTCTTATCTTTTAGTAACATATGACAGGACAGAGCTATTCATTCCATTTTGCAGGAGAGGCTTTGACACTTATAAACACTTAACTGACAAAGGACTATACTTGGAGAGAATATACCTGCAGTGGTCAATTAGAAAATCAAATTGTGCCTTTTTATTATGACAGTTATTAAGCTGAACTGTAACTGATATGGATTGGTTCTGTGTCACCACTCAAATCTCCTCCCAAATTGTAATCCCCCTGTGTCAAAGAGGGACCCGGTGGGAGGTGATTGGATCATGGGGGAGGTTCCCCCATGCTGTTCTTATGATAGTGAGGGAGTTCTCACAAGATCTCACGGTTTAAAAGCCTGTGGCAGTTGCTCCTGTACTCTCTGTCTCTCTCCTGCCACCTTGTGAAAAAGGTGCTTGCTTCTCATTTGCCTTCTGACATGACTGTAAGTCTCCTGAGACCTCCCCAGTTATGCAGAATTGTGAATCAATTAAACCTCTTCTCTTTATAAATTACCCAATCTCAGGTAGTAACTTTATAGCAGTGTGAAAATGGACTAATATAATAAACATATTATATAAATCATTATCAGAAAAAGTATTCTCACACTATATAAACTATAATCTAACTTATTCTAAATCAGAGTTAGATAATACATATGGCCAATACAACTTTTTCAGAAATTGATGAATACTATCCTTAAAATTGAAGGGAATATTCTAAATTAAGAATGTTATTTTTGGCTGGGCGTGGTGGCTCATGTCTGTAATTCCAGCACTTTGGGAGGCCGAGGCAGGTGGATCACGAGGTCAGGAGTTCAAGACCAGCCTGGCCAAGATGGTGAAACTCCATTTCTACTAAAAATGCAAAAATTAGCTAGGCATCGTGCCAGGTGCCTGTAATCCCAGCTACTTGGAAGGCTGAGGCAGAGAATTGCTTGCACCTGGGAGGTGGAGGTTGCATTTACTTCTGAAGAGACAGTTAACAGGATTAATGGATGGATTGGATGTGGGAATGACAGAAGACAGAAATAAAGACTGACTCAAGTTTTTAGCTCTAGAAAATTTGTGTATGGGGATGGTGTCAACTAAAAGTGAGAAAACTACAGAGAAAATTTAAAGAAAACAAAGAATTCAGTTTGGGGTATGTTAAGTGTAAAATAACCATTATATACCTAAGTTCAGAGGTCAAGTAAACAGCTCAAAATATAAACCTGACACTTAGAGAAGAGGTCAGGACACAAACTAGAGAGTTGTCAACATATAGGCAACCTGTAAGTTATTTACCTTAAAGATTGCCTATGTGTTGTTTACCTTATTTTACTTTTTGTATTCTTAAAATGTATACTCAGATTTATCTAAATATTTACATGTTGATAATACTATTTTTAAACTACTATATTTTTTCTGGTTGAGAAAAGCAAATATTATGTCAATTTGTTATACCTCCATGTTACATTCATTGAGGTATGGTGAGAACAGAACAGATCAAGAAAGAGAAATTAGAGTTTGACAGTTTTGTATACTCACAATTCACAGTTCACTGGGGAGAAAACAGCAGGACACACAAGGCCACTCAGGGGAAGCACCGCTGTCAGTCATGAGGCAGAGGGAGATCGGGCAACTGAGGGCATGTGCCTTCACTGTGGTTTCTGCAGGAATGAAACTGGGAGGCAGGGCAAGCAGGCTTAAGATTGGCTGGTGTGAATAATTTCAGTGAGCTGCGAAGACTAGGCACTGGCCCTTGTTGCATGGTACCTGGCCATGGGGCAATTTGGGTTGATGCATAGTGGCCCAGAGTTTGGGGACATGATTGAAGTGTGAACAAAATCAAATATTTAAGAAAAAAAGTGACTACTTTCTAGCCAAGGCCTCAAACTGGGTCAAGATAACATTTGAAACCATTACATTACACAATTCTCACAAGTAGTTAACAAACTTTAAGAAAATCCCATTGGAAATTGTTTTATAACTTGAAACAATAATTCAAAATTACTCTTCATCTGGAAGAGTAATCGAGAATAGACAAGAACACACGTGTAAATGGAAGGTAGTGGAACTTGTAGAACTAGATGTTAAGATGTACTTTAAAGCCCAACAATTATTCTCGCGCTAGTACAAGAATGCATGAAAAAGCAAAGAAACAGAATTAAGATCCTAAAAGTGACTCTAATGCCCATAGGAATTTAGTATCTAATATAGAGAACATTTCAAATCTGTGAGGAAAGAGGATATGATCAGCAAATGGTTTAAAAAATAACTGGCTAAAGATTGAAAAAAATAAAATTAGATGCATACATGACAACAGAAAATGCTTTCTTAAATATTTTATTATTTACATGTAAAAGAATAAAACTTCTAGAAGAAAGTATTTAATAGATCTCAGGGTGGAAAACACCTTTCACAGTGTGCCACAGAAAGCAGATATCATCAAATAGATACTTGACTTAGTAAAAATTAAACACATCAATAAGTCACAAAGAATATGACAAACAGTCAATATAAGTGACATAAGAGAGAAGAAACATTTTAACTTCTATGTGACGCCAAGTGAACTAAATAGAGAAAAAAATAACCTACGAATAATAAAAACAAGCAATAGCTGTAAGTCAACAATTCAAGAAAGAAAAATAGTCAAAACCTTACTAGTAGGGTGGGGCATGGCAGCTTACACCTGTAATCACCGTTCTTTGGGAGACCTAAAGCAGGAGGATCATTTAAGCCCAGGAGATCAAAACGAGCCTGGGCAACACAGTGAGACCTTGCCTCTATGAAAAGTTAAAAAATTATCTAGACATGGTGGCATGTGCCTGTAGCCCTAGCTACTCAGGAGGCTAAGGTAAGGAAGATAGCTTGAGCCCAGGAGTTTAGGGCTGCAGTGAGCTGTGATGGTACTGCAGTATTCCAGCCTGGGCATCAGAGCGAGATCCTGTCTCTAAAACAAACAAGTAACTGAAGGAATTAAAATTAAAACAAAAAAGTACAGCTTTTACCTAGGAAATTGCTAAAGATTTATTTAAATGATTAAAAGAAAAATCTGAAGCATAATAACATTTTAAAGAGTTTATTTGAATGAGAAACATTCATGAATTGGGAAATGCCAGATGGAAAAAGGTTTAACGCTCCAGTGACAAAATGTCTGATATAAGTATTTATTGGGAAAATGCAGAAGCAAAATAAAGAAATTATTTAATTGGTTTGCAATTACAAAATTGCCCCTTTATAGGTACCTTGTTGGAAAGTCCCTAGTCATATAATCATATGTTAGTGCTGTTAAGGTCCACTGGCTGACAGACAAAATGGACTTCCTATGGCTTACTGAAGTGCTAAAGGTTATATAGAATCAAGTAGCCTGAGTAAAAGAGCAGTCATGTATCCTGTGTTCTCAGAAACATGTTGTGAAAATGTCACAGGACCTTCCTTTCTACAATCAAACCAAACCAGTTACCATTTTTGGTGTCAAGATAAACTCAGTAGTAACCCCACCCCCAACCCACATCTTACCACTCCGGCTAACATATGAAATAAATATCTGATAGAGACTACTGGTTTGGGGCTTGGAATCCACCCAATCAGGGCTCAACTATTTTGACCAATCAGAACTAAACAATTTTGAATCCTTCATGTGCATAAATGGACCTGATTGAGAACCAGGGGAAAACTTTTCATATTTAAACCAGAGTTTTCCTTCCTCCTTCGGAGAGCACATTTTGATTTGTACCAATGACTGTGCTTCCCCAATCTTCAGATTGTATTTTGATAGAAAAGAAAGCTCTCTCTTTTTCCTTTGCAAATGTCATAGTCTGTTGTTAACAGTTGGCTGCTTATAATTGGCTAGGGTTAAGTTTTATTTCTGCCTAACGTAAGCATTTATTGCAAATGACCCAAGTTAAGTTTTGCTTATATTTGTAGTTATCACCTAAAGATTCACTTAAGTTTGTAATTTTAGCAAGATTAAGGCAATTCTTAAGGCCTTTGATTTTGTTTGCGTAGGAATTTTTCAAGCCTGATCTCTATTTTAGTTTTACTTTACTAATGATAATACCCACTGTTGTCAAGGATGCAGGTAAACAGGCACTGTCTCATATTTCTTACGGAAATACAAAGTGATACAGATTACATAATTGGTAATTACCTAATTACCAATTAGGTAATATGCAACAAAAATTTTAAAGGGCATGTCTATTGATCCAACATATTTACACACACACACACACACACACATATATATACATTCATACATTTATATATATACACACATACAA
Source organism: Theropithecus gelada (assembly GCF_003255815.1). Lineage (NCBI taxonomy): Eukaryota > Metazoa > Chordata > Mammalia > Primates > Cercopithecidae > Theropithecus > Theropithecus gelada. The sequence continues at coordinate 47,149,477 of NC_037675.1, read as the reverse complement.
ATACACACACGTATATGCATATATATATTCACACATACATACATTGATACATACAAATATATACAGAATATTCAACCTATGACACTAAAAATATGGCCAATAACCTAAAACAACACCAGTAAGAATTAGTTAACAAATTATTTCATTCCATTTAATGAAATAATACAAACTCATTAAAAATTTAATTGTAAAAGATTATTTTAGACACTATTCATAGTATGTTTTTAACTAATGACATGTTATCAAAAAACATAAACAGAACAATCTCATTTTATTAAAACACATATATAGAAAAATAATTTTAAAAGCAAATAATAGTTGGTGTTAAGAATTTTTTCCAATTTTCAATAATGAATGTATTAATTTTATAAACTGATTATTTATCTATTTATATTTTAAATTTTATTCAAAGCATTCCCTCTATAAGTTTCCTATACTTCACGTAAACCCAATTACTTTCAATGTGTTATTCTACTATACATATTTTCTTTGACTACTTTCCCAAAAGAGTTCTCAAGTCACCATTTTTAAATACCTTTAGTCAATAAAAATTGAGGAAAAGATTCATGTATTTTGATTACTTGACTTTTCTTTACAAATTTCCTGCACCAAAAATTGAACCTCTAAACTTTCAGGAAATTAGAAATGTCCTCTGAACACAGGGCCTACTTTTTAAATGCATGGAGGAGTTGACCAGAGTTCTTTCATTTTATTTCTTAGTTCAGAGATCTGTAATATATTTTTGTGATCACATCAGCCACGTTCTTTTTTCTAACTTACACAGTTGTCATCTTATTATAGACATCAAAGAACCATAATAAGCATAAAATGGGTCACTATATATAATAACCCAGAGTTTAGGTTAAATAGGATAAGTGAGAAATTTGGGGAATGTAGAGCCCTGAAAGACTAAGGAAAGTTGGGGCCGTCTCACTATATTACCATACAATTGTTGTGTTATTCTGCTGTCCAACTAGTCTGAGTTTATTTAAAACCAGAAGTAACTGATCAACAGTATAAAGTTCTTTTCATGTATTTTCTGTTTGAACAGAAGTACCAGAAGACAACTGAGAAAGCCCAAGCACTCAAGATTTATTACTCATTTCCTCTGACTGGAAAAATATTAGTAAATAGCTAAACTTGTATTTGTTTACTTGAGACTTTACTATAAAGAACCATATTTGTACCACCTCATATCAAGCATAGTAATGAGCTAATTAAGTGATATCACTGCAGACAATTTTCTCAAGCTTCTGTACTATTCAAATAGCTATAAATCAAGGTTCACAGCCTACCGCAAAAAGCTTTTGACCACAATGAATGCTGTGAGTGGAAAGAAAATAGCCAAGTAAGACTGAAAAATTCTGTTTGTCATTTTGTAGCAATTACTGCTAAACTACAGTTGATAAATCCTCTCTTAGACCAGAGACATAAAAAAAAAAATTCTGCTAGTTGTTTACTGACCTTATTTTTATTTTTGCTCATTATTTTGTAAGTTGCTTTGATATTGCTAGAGTGGTAACTCATCAGGAGAGTAATATATAGTGTAGTTTGTTGATCCCCTGCATGCACAACTCACTAATAGCTTCCTCATTCCATAGGGATAAAGTAAGGCAAATGTTGGATAAGTGTAATTTTTCCCAATTTATAGCCCTCAGCAATCTGAGGCTGAGCTTCATTGATTTTTCTTTATCACTTGGTAAGATGCTCAATAATGGTCTAGCCTCCTTTTTACTTAAATAATATCAATTGTTTTAATTAGCAAACATTGTAAATACTCTTCTATTTATTTACAAGATACTCATTCCAGCTCTGATTCTCACAAATTTGGCACTGATGAGTAACCTATGCAATGTATAGTGATCTTAGTCATTCAAGTAGAAAGTGCCAAATACAAACTCTTCTGCATTCTAATAATATTTTAAATTAAACGTGTACTCTTCTAAGAAGTACAATTATGGGTGTTGTGTTCCCTAAGTTCTAAACTCACACTCTGAAAGTGGTAGCTATTATAGATATTCCATATCTCTTCTTTAAAGAAAAAGCTTCTGCATAGCAAAGAAAACAATCAACAGAGTGAAAAGACAACCTCCAGAATGACAGAAAATATTTGCAAACTATTCATCCAACAGGGAATATGTCTAGAATATACAGGAAACTCAAACATCTCAACAGCAAAAGGAAAAAAATCAGTTATTTTAAAATGAGCAAATGATCTGAATAGACATTTCTCAAAAAGGAGACAAACACTTGGCCAACAGGTATAAGAAAAAATTGCTCAACATCTCAATATTACTAATCATCAGAGAAATGCAAATCAAAACAATAATGAGGTATCTCACCCCATTTAGGAAGGTTATTATCAAAAAGACAAAAAATAACAAATGCTAGCAAGGATGTAGAGAAAAAGAAACTCATACAAAGTTGAGTGGAACATAAGCTAGCACAATCACAATGGAGAAAAGTATGGAGATGCCTCAAAAAACTACAGATAGAACTACCATGTGATCCAGCAATCTTGCTACAGAGCATGTATCCAAAGGAAAGGAAATCACTATATCCAAGAGATATCTGCACACCCATGTTTATTGCAGCACTATTCACAGTAACCAAAATATGAAATCAACCTAGGTGTCCAACAAAAGATGAAAGAATAAAGAAAATATGATGCATATACACAATGAAATATTATTCAGCCGTAAAAAAAAAATGAAATCCTGTCAATAGGATGAATGAATGGAACTGGAGGACATATGTTAAGTGAAATAAGCCAGGAATAGAAAGTTAAACATCATATATTCTCATCCATATGTGGAAGCCAAAAATAGTTGATCTCATAGAAGTACAAAGTAAAACAGAGGATACTAGAAGCTTGGAATGGTAGGGGGAAGCAGGAATAAGGATATACAAAATTAAAATTAAAAGATATGAAATTAGGGCTATATAGGAGGAATAAGCAGTAGTATTCTATTCCACTCTAGGATGACTATAGTTAACAATAATATACAGTTTCAAATAGCTAGAAGGAGGATTTTGAATGTTCACAACACAATAAAATGATACATGTTTGAGATGAAGGATACGCAAATTACCCTGATCTGATCATCATGCATTTTATATATATATATATCAAAACGTCACTATGTACCACATAGATGTGAATAATTATTATACATCAATTTAAACAAATAAAAAATTTAAAATTATGTATCTTTGTTTTCAAGGCAATAAAGAATTTTACACTTTAAAAATATTCTACTCTAATGAAATGCATTATGTTTTGCAAAAGTTAGTCCAATATAATGGAAATAACACTACAGATATGGTTTGGATGTTGTGTTCCCTCCAATCTCATGTTGAAATGTACCTCCAATGTTGGAGGTGGGCCTAGTGGTAGGCGTTTGGGTCATGAGGCTGTATCCTTTGTCAATAGTTTGGTGCTGTCCTAATAGTAATGAGTGAGTTCTCACTCTGAGTGCGTGTGAGATCTGGATGTTTTTTTAAAAGAGCCTGGCACTCCCTCCCTCTGTCTGTTGCTCTCTCTCTAGCCATGTGATGTGCTGGCTCCCTCTTCACCTTCTGCCATGATTGTAAGCTTCCTGAGGCCTCACCAGAAGCTGAATAGATGCTGGTGCCATGCCTGTACAGCCTGCAGAACCATGAGACAAATAAACCTCTTGTCTATAAATTACTCAGTCTCAGGCATTCCTTCAGAATAACACAAATAGACTAACACAACTATCCTCAGAGTTCCAGGACTCAGAGTCTATTTGACAATGTATATGTCAGTTAACTTCTTTAGGTCTCAATTTCTGCATTTATAAAATAATATTATATTCCCTCATTTATTTGCATCATGGCAGTAGAATAGACTAAATGGTATCTTAAGATACCATTAGACTCTAGAAGCCTTGGCATGCATAGAAGCCCTAAGATTGTAATTCAAGGCCAAGAGAATAATAAGTGGATTTATGGAGTCATTTCTAAGGCAGTGTCATTTTCTGTTTATCTTATTTGAACCTCACAACCTCCTATGTGATAAATGACCTGTATTATTACCTACTTCTGCTAGATAAAGAAACTGAGTCTCAAAGAAGTCAATATCTTCACCAAGATCACAGACTTAAGAAACTGAGTCAACAAGACCAACTCCTGAGTCTTCTAATTCCTAGTCTAATGATCTTTCCACTGTACCATGGTCTGAAACCCAGATTTTTGAAACTGAATTTTCAAACACATTCTGTTAGCTTTCAAGAAAATGCCCACTTTTCCAATTTTACTTAGTAGAGTTGAGTATATAAACCTTAACATGAAATTGAACAGTGTAGGAATATATCTTGAGTTTATAAGAGACATAAAAGAGAAATTTTCCCAGCCTTTATATATCTCTAAACTGAAAGATAGTCTTCAAATGCAGATGGTTCTAATGCAGATAATTAAGTCAGGTGCATATCACTGAAGTATGAAATCATGGTTTAAAGATCCTCTTCTCTTGCTACCTTTGCTCTCTACCATTTGCTCTCTACCATCTGAAAACTTGCTTCATGGACATGGCAATAGTATGGGAATAGTCAACTGGCAGACTTCAAACAATTAAGACATTTGGTGATGGAGAGACTAACCCATGAAGTAACCAACTATTATAAATACATAAGAAAATGATACAAAATGTAAATAAGAATCTATCAACATTTTAATATTCAATTTAAGTTTTATGTCCTTTCTACAGCCTGCTATGGCCACTCAACCTTTCATAAATCTCCTCCTCTTTGGATTTTTTTTAATTTATTTTTTTTGTAGAGATGAAATCTCGCTCTGTTGCCCAGGCTGGAGTGCAGTGGTGCCATCTCAGCTCACTGTAACTTCCGCCTCTCAAATTCTAGCAATTCTCCTGCCTCAGCCTCCCAAGTAGCTGGGATTACAGGCACATGCCGTCACGCCCAGATAATTTTTTGTATTTTAGTAGAGACGGGGTTTCACCATGTTCCCCAGACTGGTCTGAAACTCCTGAGCTCAAGCAATCCACCTGCCTCGGCCTCCCGAAGTGCTAGGATTACAGGCGTGTGCCACCATGCCCAGCTAATTTTTGTATTTTCAGGGGAGATGGGGTTTCACCATGTTGGTCAGGCTGGTCCTGAACTCCTGACCTCAAGTGATCTGCCCACCTCTGCCTCCCAAAGTGCTGAAATTACAGGCATGAGCCACTGTGCCCGGCTCTCTTTGGACCTTTTATAGTATGTACTGTTTCTGCCACAAAAGTTGGAATCTCATTACCCTCAAATTGCCCTAATTGAGAACATCTGACTTTGGAAACCACTTCTACATCCAAATGGTTATGCCTTCATCTTTCATGGTTCTTGTTTATCCTCCTGCTACCAGAGAGATATCCCAGCCCCAGAGGAGGAAGACACGTTTCTACTATCCCAGTTAAAATTTAGGACAATTTTCTCATAGGAGCATTTAAGCTCTATACCACCATTAAGCCAAGCAATCAATTATAAGCATAATTAGTTTTTCTATACTACATTATTTTGGTCACGCTTGATTCTTTTTCTGTCTGAAAAAAAAGCATTCCAATTTTCAAGATACTATCTTAAAAATCATCATGAAACATACCCTATTTATAAATTGGCAGCAGTGCACATTCTGACTTGTACTATGCACTAAAATTCCAGGTGGTAACACTACACTGTTACCACCTTTTGGGATATGAGAGTTACAGCTCTACTCTGCTAAACTTTCCACAGCTTAAAAATCTTTAATCTACAGCATGTGGTCAAGACAATCCTGTGTTGACAAGTCAAAAGGCAAAGCTGTTAAACAAATATAATTAAGGTCACAGGAAAACTCATACATGACAGTTGTCCAAAGCCAATAATGATATCAGCATGTGTTGAAAGCCAAACTTTGTAAACATTTCAGCATATTCTGCTATATATTTTGAGGTCTTGGACTTACTGTTTTAGGAGAAAGAGCAAAAAGTCAAAAATGACACTGAATGTAAGAAGAGGTAGAGGGAGATAAGACAGAGAAACGCAAAGAGAGACAGAAAGAGAATGAAACAGACATAGGGAAAAGTGTGAACTAGAAAGAGGCAAATGTAATAGGAGACCCAGAGACAAAGAGAGAAGCAGAAGGAGACAGACATTAAAATAAAATGAGAGAGGAATAAAAAGGATCCCAAAATAGGCAGTTATTGAGTAACTAAGGGAAAATGACCAATAATGTTTCCATGTTTTTTGTTTGTTTCTGACATCTTAGTTTCCACATCAAAGAGAAGGGGAATAAGAAGCATAAAATCAAGTAAATCTATTTAAAGTATAAATTCCTGAAAGGCATTTCTCTGAAAAAAAACTGTGAAATCAGTTAACTTGGCCTCTGTTTTCCCAATCTTCCAGTTATGTACCCTTTTTTAGAGTCTATGCCTCCTCCTCATCTGATTTTTTTAATTTAAAAAATCTACTTTTAGGAAACGTCCTAAATGGCATTCACACTAAAGTATACATGATTAAGGCTAGTGTTCAGGGCAAATAATTAGCAGTAGTGCGTCCAAATAATTTTTTGTCAAAACGGGGACAATTTCACGAGTGAACAAGGCATTAGTAATTGTGCCCTGGTAACAAATGTAAAACAGAATATATCTGGGGGGGAAATAACATATAATCATCACTAAGTGAGAGAGAGATATTAGGAAAAAAGGGCTCTTCCTCAAGTCTCTAAAACAAAATAGGTTATTGCTTCTATGCCATGTGGTAAAATCAGCTCTACGCTGAAGTCCCAAGTGGATCAAATTATAATGCCGAGTTATTTTGTCTATTCTTAGGTTGTTATGGAACAACAAGACATGCACTGTATATCACTTCAGAGTATAATCCTATGACAATTGTTCTAATATGCTCTGCCTTCCTGAATACCTAGTGCAATAATTTATAAGAGTGTTGGCTTGTGTGGAGCTACAGATATCTGCCAATTAATTAGCAACGGAAATGAAAATTCGAATAATTATCTGATATGCATTCATATGTGATTTTAGGTAATCTACAAGACCTCTCCTATTTTGCCCAAATATAGAAAATTCATGTTAGAACTCACAAAACATGTATTCTTAAAATAAACCAGAGCTATTTTTGGCAAATAGAATTTATACAGTTATTTGTACACACACACACACATATACATACACACACACACATATGTGTGTATACATATACATATCATTCGCTGTATCTTTGAAAGGTAAGTCCACAATCAAACCATATAATCAGTTTGCCAGAAAATTTATTGTTGATACTAAAAATTGGCAAAAATATATATTATTTTAATAATAAAATTTTACTGTAAATCCAAGTTTATAAAATATCAATATCCATTCCATTCAGAGTACATTTTCCTTTTTTTTTTTTTTTTTTTGACATTTAAGTTCAGGTATACACGTGCAGGTTTTTTATATAGGTAAACCTGTGTCATGGGGGTTTGTTACACAGATTATTTCATCACCCAGGTAGTAAGCCTAGTACCCATTAGTTATTTTTCCTGATCCTCTCCCTTCTCCCACCCTCTACCCTCTACTCTCTGGTATGCCCCTGTGTCTGTTGTTCCCCCCTATATGTCCATGTCTTCTCATTATTTAGCTTCCACTTATAAGTGAGAACATGTGGTGTTTGGTTTTCTGTTCCTGCTTTAGTTTGCTAAGGATAATGGCCTCCAGCTCCATTCATGTTCCTGTAAAAAACATGACCTTGTTCTTTTATATGGCTGCATATTATTCCATGGTATATATGTACCACATTTCCTTTATTCAGTCTACAATTGATGGACATTTAGATTAATTCCATGTCTTTGTTATTGTGAATAGTGCTGCAATGGGCATATATGTGTATGTGCCTTTATGATAGAACAATTTATATTCCTTTTGGTATATACCCAGTAATGGGATTGCTGAGTCAAATGGTAGTTCTGCTTTTAGGTCTTTAAGGAATCGCCATACTATGTTCCAGAGCACATTTTTCTAAACTAACTGTTCCACTCTCATTTCTTTAGCCACCTTCTAACCAGAACCACTCACAGAGATGAGGGCTAAGATAATGGCTGGGTAAAGTACCTTCTTATTTCTAGTCAGCCATATCTAGCGTTCTCTTAATTTATGGTACATACTGATCTACTCCCTATAAATTCCCCTCTAGACCAAAAAAACAAAACAAAACACCAACCTTCTGAGCAATGAATTCAAAATTCACTAAAACATCCTAAGTTTAATAGGGTGTTCCATCTAGTCCTAGTGTAGGTGTGAAAAATCACCACATTTTATATTTAATGAAACTTTAATGGTGATATAATAAACAGATATTGATTCCTATTTAAAAATATATTGGAAATATACTCAATATGGTGACACTGTTAGAGGATCTGGACATACTGGAATGAACCAGACAACATGGCCCTTGTTCCAGGAGAATTTACATTGCAATGGAGGAGGGGTCAGAAAGAATCATGGTCAGGACAGTACTATTTATATTGTACTCCTCTGCCAAATAAGTAGAGGAGAATTTAAGTCATTTTCAATTGTATTTAAATTAAATGATATAAAATGCACTTTAATGCAGTACACATTCAGATGAGTAAGTGAAGGTCAACAACTGATGTGTTACTAGAACTACAGAGCCACTTGCTTACATTATATGCATAAGAGGGATCTTTTTAATGCATTCTATTTAAAAGAAAACCTAGGCCATTAACATTGAAATCTTGCAGCACACCATGATGCAGTTAAAAAACATAATTCTACAAGGCTCTTCACAAAGCAAAGCAATATAAACTGGAGAGCATTTTTTTTTTTTTTTGTCAAGTAGTATAAAGACGATAACATGTACTACACACCAGTTCCTCATTGAGAAACACTCAGACTATTTAATGTTCTTCACTTTCCCACTGTTTTTATTTCACACCTATCCCAAAGAACCCATGAAGTAGCACTAAGCTAATCTCGCAAGACACCACGTTCTCTAAAGCATTATGTAAGAGAACTTGCATAATGAGTCCTGAGATGTGTCTTAAGCAGATTAAGAGTTTTTGTTAACCACTTTACTGAGATATGATTGACTACAAAAAGCTGCACGTATTTAATGTATGCAACTTGGTGAGTTTAGAAATAAGAATATACCCATAAAACCATCACTACAATCTATGCCATAAACATATTCATCATCTCTAAAAGTTTCCTGCAGCCCATTTTACTATTTTTTAAATGACGATCTTTATGAAAAAAAGATCTGTCCTCTTTTTAAGGTTAACAACTCTACTACTTACAGTTGTGCATTTCACCACATAAGACAAACTGGAGATACGGCAGAGGGTATGAGTGGGGCTAAACTCCAATCCATGACTGAGCTCTGCCCACCAAATCATATGCCCTAGTGGGCTGAATCAGCCTATAGGAAAAAAAAGTTGGATACCTCTTTCTAATTCACCTTCCTAGAAAAGCTTCCTAATAATAATTTTTCCAAAACCTCTTGGTAGGCTAATAGACCTTGGACAAGGGCTACTAGCACTACAGCTTGTCATAAAACTAAAGTCAGCAATATTACACAACAAAGTTCCCATAGACCAAGCAACATTTCTGTCAAGCATCCTGGGTTAAATAAGAGTAGAAACTTAAAGAATTATTTTACATAACTGAAAGACTAGAAGAACAACACAATAAAAATAGTCTTAGAAGTGAAAATGTTCTTTGTAAAAGGAGATGATGCTACTGATCACCTTTGGTAACATGTTTTAGAGGAATTTCCCCCATAGCAGTAATGACTTGACACAGATTCACACATATTCTATCACCAGGTCTCATGTGTGACCAGCAACACAGGCCTGAGAGAAATCTTAGAGAATTGGTGTCTGGCTAAATGGACTTAAAAACTTAAATCACTTATCTGGATCTCAGCAACACTGTTATCTAACCTCTGATCTAATCTAGCACCTATTCCAGTTAAATATCCCTAAAGATACCCTGCTATTAGAAGCCCCTTGAGGGCCTGGGCTCTTAATGATCTCTCTCTCTCTGTCCCCAGCTCCCAGCACAACACCAGGCATGTAGGACTCAACAAATGTAGTTGAACAAATAAGAGACATTTAGAAATAGCCATTTAGTGTCCCTTAATAACCACACAGTAAGCTCAATGGTGATAATAATTAAAATCCTATCTGCTGTGGAATGTAAGCTCATTTCCTCTTATTAGGATCCCAACTCAATTATATAAATATTTATTGAATACCTATTAAATATAAGGTACCACACACTTAAAACTGTGGGGAATACAATGATAAATTCATATAATGTTGCTGCTTTTAAGGTGATTATGAATGTGATGGAGGTACACAGGCACTGTATATCAACTAGCATATTGTCATTCTCTATTAATAAAAACCCAAGAAATCTACAGACAATGGAATCATTTCAGAGTCACCTTAGGAATTTCAGCTGAGTTGCCACAACACTGAGCCCAAGTGAATAGCTTTGTTATCAACAAGGAGATTTTTGTTGAACATTTTCATCTGAGATTTTTTAAGATCTCAATATTTGGTTGTTCTCCCAGGGAAAACAGAGGTGTTTTCGTGGTACCCAAGAAGGGAATGGTGATTGATATCGATAAGAATGGAATGTCTCATGACAGGAGGCTGAGGCAAAAAGAAAAAAAAAGAGAATCAGGGGGCCCAGCCTACTGCCCAATAGAACAGGAAATACATTACATCCTTCCCATATTCTTATTTCTTTCTACATTCCAGAGCTACTGCCACCACAATAGGGTTTTTACAATTAATATGCCCAGTTATTAACACTAACATCCTACAACTCAAAACTATGATCCTTATACAACGTAGGCCTTTTGTATTCATATTAAAAAATGCTGTAAGTACTCAATGTTTCACTACTGCATGTTTTAAGAAAAATGCAGTAAATTACTTTCACTAGTATTGTTTTCAGTTTTCTTCTTGTCCAATTTGAAACCAGTCTTTTAATGAGAATAGTTCATATTATGATATTATCATATCTCACCACAATCTTCTTTAATTGGATAGTAGCCTTGTGTGATTCATGTTGCCTTTGAAATATAGGTTCTTAGTATTCCGCATTTGGATTATCTAACTCTTTTAAACCATTCTGTAGAACACTGCATAGTCAAACCAAATAAGAGCATTGGCTAACAATACAGTATAGTCAAAAACCAAATCAAAATGTTACTGTACCCAGCGATCACTCATAAAATGTAATAGGCATTTCACAATCTCATACTCTCATCACAAAGAAGGTAATGAAAAAGAAATGTCACATAATTAATCATTTCTCCTTACAAAAAAGTTTAATAGGAAAAAGAGAATGTCTTATTACCAATGTAAATCAGCTAGTATGGCCTTAATGCTATATTTCCATGGTAATCCCACACTGCTCTGTCCAAGTAGTCGGAATCTTCCTTCTTTGCAGCTACCTGGCTAGTTTTTCTTTCTTTTTTAAAATTAATAGACTTTACTTTTTTAGAGCAGTTTTAGGTTCACAAAAAAATTGGGTAGAATGTAGAAAGAGTTGCTATACAGTATATCTCCTGTCCCCATAGCTAGTTTAGAGATAGCTCAAAAGATAATAAAAAGATTTAGAAGAATGACTAGTGCAACAAACAACTTGTTCTTAATGGTATGTTCTTTTGTAAATACAGCTTTTAATCAATTGAAGCAGCAGTGCCAAAACTAACTTTCCAAATACCACAGACAGATAACAATTTCTTCCCTTTAAAATACATAACTCTTAGGATTATACAAAAAAAGCAAAATTAAATTAAAAGCAATGTGAAAAAATAATTCATTATTAAATGAAATGGCTTGACTACAGGATATGCTCTATATTCAACAGGCAAAAAGAAGTTCTCACTATTTGTAAGAAGAAAGTTTCCTCTTGAAAGAAAGAGATCTGAAGTCTTTGTTAGTTTCAGAACCCAAAACGAATCTATCCAATTTGCATCTAACCAGAAGTATAATGAAGCGAAAAAATAGTGTGCAACAATAAAAATGAGTAAAATAGTAGAAAGGATAAAAAATTAAACAAGTATGGGCTATATTTAGGGAAAAAATTGATTAGAAAATGGGGGTGAAAACACTAAAAACATGGTCTTAATTTAGTTCTTTAAATTACTTACGAATGTAAAAACTAAAAATAACATAACACAATCCAATCTCTTTAATAGAGACCCCTAACATAGGCATTAAGTTAACATGATAGCAACCCGTTTGAAGATGAATATCAAGAACTGAAAGAATAAAATGCAATTAACTTGGCTTTTATCCATCCCACAAATCTAATTGTGAACATACACCTAAGAAACATAAAGATAAAAGAAAACTGCTATTTCCAAAGAGATTCATTCTGAAGAAATATCCGCCAAGGCAGAAGAAGCAAGACATCTAGCAGAATGATGAGTGGTAATGAACAGCAATGGGTGAAACAGTCATAAAAATATTCTCAGAACATTCCACTTGTTTTGACTCCTTAACCAATCACTTAATCATAAAAAGGAATTATAATGATCCATGTCTTGAACTGAGAAGTAAAAATATTATAAAAAATGTAAACCTATATCTTCAAAGAAGGAAGTTACTTCTTTAATGACATAAAGCTTAACATGTTTTGGGCTCAGTTAAATAATTGGAAACACTAAAGCCATAGAAACAAAATACCATAAACTGTAGGCAAAAAAAGAGAAAGGAAAGTTCCCATCCAGGGATTTGTGGCAGCTGAGAGCTATGTGCTGTGATGTGTGGCAGGGCTGTGAAATTAGACATAGCTCCTGGAAGTCTGCTGTAAATTATAAACCAGCATATGTGCAAGGAGAAGAAGCAGCCCATTAGTAAACCTTTCAAATATAGATGGGCTCCCAAGAGGTTAGTTTGTACATTATTCACAGAAATAACTTTGACTGCACAAAGATTTGTGGAGCATTTCAATTGCCCTGAGATAATTAAAAATTTGTTCAGTGAACAAAAATGGAAACCTTAAAATCACAGTAGCTGAACAAATTATTTTAAAATGGCATCATTTATTTGGTAGCAAAATAAGTTTGGACAAAAATTAACAAGAGATTCAATCGTGGTCACTTAAACTGTCTAAGGGAATGCAAAACAAAGAAAAGATGGCCATTGAGCTGTTGTGTTCTCCCTTTTTAAAATGGTGGAAAGACTCCATTAATAATTATAACTCAACATGTACCATTTTTGACTGAAATTCAATGCAATTCTTGGCCTGTAACTTAGAAAACTTCTCATAATAGATTCTCTAGAATCATAGCATTGTTACAATCTGCTAAAATGTTCAATAAGACAGTTGCACTTAGGCTATAAGCAGCATACAATTTGCATTTCTGCTCTGTGAAAGAATGGCTAGCTGGTGGAAGTTCTTCTGGTTAAATATGGCTTTGAATAAAAAACTTACTCTTTTTTAAAAGAAGAGTGCTGGATGGTATGAAATGAAGAATGGCTTTTAAACCTAGTTTCATTAATGCATCTTAAGTGTCTTATTCCTGTGCTTGTGAGACATATATTCTTCATGTAGCACAGAGAGAAGCTACATTCATCATATATTTAAAGGAGACACATCAAACTCAAACAAGCAGAGTATTTTATTATGCAAAAGAACAGCGATAAATATACATGTCAAGAAAAGAAGAAATTTAAGGAGTGAAGACAAGCACACAACTGAAAAATAAATGGGTTTAGAGAGAAAAGATCATAAGTGAAGTATTCATATTTGCACTTTCTAACCACTTTCTTAGTTTTCTTTTCCAATCTCTTTTTAATTGTTCTTCTAGGAGAAGATGTTCATGATAACAAATATACTAACACAAAGCCTGACCAATCCCATCCTTATGTCATGTTTACTAGTTATATTGAAAGGTCACTGTTCCTTCCTCACAGGATTATTTTTTCCTAGGCCTGTTACACTTCAGAAGCCAAAGATGTAAGTGGGGAGATTTTCTGGAGTCAGAGTTCAGCTCATTATTCTTCCTCTGACTTCTTTTAGTGCCACAAGTGAATTACTTAATTCCTCATATAATCAACAAAAGAATAGAGAATACCACTGGAGCTTGATATCTAAGCCTAAAACTATATCTGTTGCACATTCCTCATTCTAACAACAAATCATCCATGGTATTGATTTTTTTTAAAGTAACTTAATTACATTTCAAAAACACAAAAAGGTCATTTGCTCACTGAAAACTAAGGCTAAAAGTCATTTTGTTACAGCATAGTAGGTCACAAGCCCAAGAGGTCCTAACAAATTCATTACAGCTTAAGTTTTGAAGCTTCTTATATAATTAATAAACTTGGTTCTGTATTCAAACTTAGAAGGAAGGTAGTTAATCATAACCTGGAATTTGTCCAGCATAAGCCAATCATGATGATGGAAAGACATACTTTTCCCAAATCCTTTCAGTTTATCATGCCTAAGTGTTCTGTTCTAAATGGTGGTGAGACTTAGATAATCTCAAGGAGGGCTATATTCATTTCTCATAGCTGCAAACATTGGCCCTATTTTTATTCCTCAAAAATACATCTGTGGGAGAGTGACACTAGCAAAGTGGAAAAAGAGAAGGTATCCAACTCACATCCCTCACACAAATAATGATCTGGCACCCATGGACAAGTGCCTCTGTGGTGTTTTCAGATCCAGGTAGGAGAAGCACCAGTGAGGTCCCAGACCAAGGAGAGCCACTTTGAGAAGGCACACCCCCATCCCAGTGGCAGGTTTGCTGAACATGATCTCAATTGCAGACTGAAAGCAGTCCCATATCCCTATGAATTCAACTCTAGCCATCTTTGGTCATAGTCCTGAAACCCATCCATCAAGGAGCAATACCTGTCCATGATCCTGGTAACAGGTCTGCAAACCTTAGACCCAACTGAACACACTGAAACTGTCACTCTCCACTTCCTTTCTACCATTGTCATGGAGGAAGTTCTGCCCACCCAGAGACCTTCCCAGAGACCCAGTGGGAGCCCACTCAGAAACTCTGCTTCAGCTACACTCATCTATAACCCAAGTAACAGGGACACTGTCCGCAGACTTGACTGTGGAACCAGAAGTAGCCCCACAAACAATCTCCAGTCTTGTTTGACAATGACTATGGTCCTAGAGAGAGTCCTACCTACCTGGTAGGAGGCAGTCCCATGCACTTGGTGGAAAGCCATTCCATCTACCTTGATGTGTCAGACAAGATATCTGGTAACAGGCTCACAGACCAGTAAGCAGTCATGTAACTCTATTCCAGCACCACTTGACTGAAATCCCAGAGTCAGTCATATCAATCCAGGAAGCCTGCAGGAGAAGTTGTATACCTGCCAAAATAGGCTGACATGGCAGGAAGAGGTGTTTTCTCCTTCAAATCCACAGACATCAATACAAAGTTAACATAACATTAACAATCAGGCAAATGTGACACCAGCAAAGAAAACTAATAAAACTCCAGTAACTAATACCAAATCAAAATAATTGATTATATATAATAACTGATACTAAATCAAAATAATTGTTTTAAGGAAGTCCAGTGAGTTACAAGAGAAAACAGAAAACTCAAGAAAATTGGGAAACTAATATATGAACAAAATGAGGACTTCAGTAAAGAGGTAGAAATCACAAAAATAATCAAACAGAAATTCTCGAGTTCAAGAATACAGTGAATAAAATTTTAAAAATTCAATGAAGAGTCAATAACACAGTTGATCAAACAAAAGAATCCATGAACTCAAAGACAGGTCATTTGAATATATCCAATCATTGGACACGTGTGGTGACTCATGCCTGTAATCCCAGAATTTTGAGAGGCCGAGGCAGGTGGTCACTTGAGGCCAGGAGTTCAAGACCAGTCTGATCAACATGGTGAAACCCCATCTCTACTAAAAATACAAAGAAAATAGCCTAGCATGGTGACACACACCTATCATCTCAACTACTTGGGAGACTGACGCACAAGAATTGTTTGAACCTGGGAGGCAGAGGATGCGATGAGCCAAGATTGCACCATGCCACTGCACTCCAGCCTAAGCAACAGAGCGAGACTTTGTTTCCAAAAAGACAAAATCTAATCAAAGAGAAAAAAGAATGGAAAAGCATGAAGGAAGCCTACAAGATACATGAGATACCATCAAGAAAGATAATTCACATTATGGAAATCGCAAAAGGAAAAGAGAGAGAGAAAAGAACAAAAAACTTATTTAAAGAAATGATGGCTGGAAACTTCCCAAATTTGGGAGAAACATAAACATCTAGATCCATGATGCTCAGAATTTCCCCGACAGGATCAATCCAAGGAAGATTACACTGGGATGCATTACAATAAAGTTATAAAAAGAAAAAGGAAAAATTTTGAAAGCCGCAAGAGAAAAGAAATTCTTCATATACAAGGAAACTCCTATGAAGCTATCAGTGATTTATCAGCAGAAACTTTGGAGGCGAAGAGAAAGCGATAATATATTCAACGTAGTGAAAGAAAAAAACTGTTAATCGGAAATACTATAACAAGAAAAGCTGTCCCTCCAAAATTAGGAAGAGATAAGACTTCCTCAGATAAAGGCTGAGGAAGCAAATCACCACTCAACCTGCCTTACAAGAATTGTCACAGGGATTTCCTCAGGTTGAAAAAAAGGAAACTAATTAGGAGCATGAAAACATATGAAAGTATAAAACTTATTGGTAAAGGTAAGTATGTAGTCAAATTCAGAATACAGGAATACCTTGGAGATATTACAGGTTCATATCCACACTGATGCAATAAAACTACTATCACTATAAAGTGAGTCACACAAATTTCGGGTTCCCAGTTCTTACAAAAGTTATGTTTATACTATACTGTGTACAATGGCATTATGTCTAAAAAAGGTACATACTTTAATTTTAAAATACTTCATTGCTAAAAATTCTAACAATTACCATAGCCTTTCTGGTGAAAGGTCTTGCCTCAATATTGATGGGTGCTGATTGATCAGGAAGGTGGTTGCTGAAGGTTGGAGTGACTGTGGCAATTTCTTAAAATAAAACAATGACATCAATTGAGTCTTCCTTTCACAAAATATTTCTCTGTAGCATGCAATGTTTGATAATATTTTTGATAACAAATGTTTGATAACATTTTACCCACAGTAGAGCTTCTTTCAAAATTGGAATCAATCTTCTCAAACTACGCTGCTGCTTTATCAGTTAAGTTTATGCAATAGTCTAGATCATTCTTTGTTATTTCAACAATGTTCACAATATCTGCAGCAGGAGTAGATTCCACCTCAGGAAAGCATTTTATTCACTCATGCATAAAAGCAGCTCCTTACCTACTCAAGTTTTACCATCACATTGAAACAATTCTATCACATCTTCAAACTGCACTTCTAATTTCAGTTCTTTTGCTATTTTTACTACATCTGCAGTTACTTCCTTCATTAAAGTCTTGAACTCCTCAAAGTCATACATGAGGGCTGGAATTACATCCTTCCAAACTCCTGTTAATGTTGATATTTTGACCTCCTCCCATTAATCACAAATGTTCTTTTATATATATATATACACACACACACACACACTTTAAGTTCTGGGATACTTGTGCAGAATGTGCAGGTTTGTTACATAGGTATACACATGCCATGGTGGTTTGTTGCACCCATCAGCCCATCACCTACATTAGGTATTTCTCCTAATGTTATCACTCCTCCCAGCCTCCCATCCCCCGATAGGCCCCAGTGTGTGATGTAACCCTCCCTGTATCCTTGTGTTCTCATTGTTCAACTCCCACTTATGAGTGAGAACATGAGGTGTTTGGTTTTCTGTTCCTGTGTTAGTTTGCTGAGAATGATGGTTTCTAGCTACATCTATGTTCTTAAAGGCATCCAGAAACGTGAATCCTTTCCAGAAGCTTTTCAGTTGACTTAGCCCAGAACTATCAGTGGAATCACCATCTATTGAAGCTATAGTCGTAAAAATAGAAATATAGAGAGAGAGATGGATAGATACAGATATCTATATCTATATCTATCCATCTCTCTCTCTATATATATACATGTATATGTGTGTGTGTGTGTGTGTGTGTATATATATGTAAAATAATAAGATTTAAAAGTTGAATTGACTCCAGGATCCATGAACTGCAGAATGGATGTTTTATTTGCGGTCTTGAAAACATTAATCTCCTTGTACCTCTCCATGAGAGCTCTTGTCAATGAGCAGTAATATTGTGAAAGAATTCAGTAAGCCATGCCATAAACAGATGTGGTATTATCCAGGCTTTGTTGTTCCATTTATAGAGTACCAGCACAGTAGATTTAGCATAATTTTAAGGGCCCTGAAATTTTCAGAATGGTGAAAGAGCATTGGCTTCAACTTCAAGTCACCAGCTGCATTCGCCCCTAACAAGAGAGTCAATCTATCCTTTTAAAGCAGGCATGAACTTTTTCTCTTTAGCAATGAAAGTCTTAGATGGCATTTTCTTCCAATAAAAGGCTGGTTTGTCTACATCAAAAATCTATTGTTTAATATAGCCACCTTCATCAATGATCTTAGCTATTAAAAATTTCTCAGGATAGTGCTTCTACATCAGCACTTGCTGCTTTAACTTGCACTATTATATTATGTACATGACTTATTTTCTTAAGCCTCATGAATGAATTTCTAGTTTCAAGGTTTTCTTCTGTGGTTTCCTCACTTCTATCAACCTGCATAGGATTGAAGAGAGCTCAAGCCTTGCTCTGGGTTAGGCTTTGGCTTAAGAGAACTTTGTGGCTGGCTTGATCTTCTATCCAGACCACTCAAACTTTCTCCATATAAGTAATAAAATTCTTTTGCTTTTACAAATTACAATATTGACAACAGAAAAAAATACATCTGTGTAACCCTGACCTCTCACCTATATCCAGTCCCATATTTCCAGTTGCCAATTGGACATGACCACTGATTGTTTCATGCCCTCGAAATCCACATACAATTTCCAAACACATTACATTTCCTTTTTGAATTTACTCTATTTGTAAATTAGATCATATATGAAAATGAGTAATATAGTACCTGGTTTATTAGCTAGTGCTTCATAAAGGTCAGATTCTTTTCTCAAATTCTTGATTTCTACTAGTACCCCACAATTCCATTAGTCCCCAGGGTTAATAGCTCATCTCTTAGGCTATTTCTCTGCCCTGTTGTCTTTATCAAGTCACTGTGGGGGTTTTTGTTGTTGTTGTTGTTGTTGCTGTTATTGTTACTGTCTTTTGGTTTTGTTTAGGAGGGGTTTCTTTTCGAGATAGGACTTCCCTCTGTCACCCAGGCTGCAATGCAGTGGTGCAATCATGGCTTACTGCAACCTTGACTTCCAGGGCTCAAGCAATCCTCTTGCCTCAGCCTCCCAAGTAGCTGGGGCTATAGGCATGTGCCACCATACCCAGTTTATTTTGTTTTTTTTTTTTTTTAATGAAGATAGGGTCCCACTATGTTGTCCAGGCTGGTCTTGAACTCCTGGACTTAAGTGATCCTCTTGCCTCAGCTTCCCAAAATGCTTGGAATATAGGTGTGAGCCACTGCTCCCAGCTTCAAGTCACTAGTAACTCATTTACTTCTAGTAACTCTATTACTTCTTTTCCTATTCTTGGTCAGTTTCTTCATATCTGAATTACTGAATTCACATTCTATAATTTATCTCTACCTAAATTTATTAAACTCTAATTTTATTTTCTACCACCTGCAATTTGACTTTTCTCAGTTCTTAGATTAATCTCACTAAAGGCCTACATCTAGCATGTTGCTGTTCTTCACAAAACCTACAGCAGATTTAGCAGGCCTGTATTATGTAAAAGTCTGAATATTCATATAGGAGACAATACGTAAGTTGAGAGGCACTGGTATTTCCAAGCAGGAATTCCTTCCTGGCATATTTTAAGAAATTTTATGTTTTGCCAAATCCCAAACCCAAGTAAAAATCTGTCAAGGAATCAGAAAATTAAAGAAGTATTATAATTTCTCTGCAAAAATTTAAGTTTAACAATTAACAATGCAGTATTACTGGTAAAAGGAATCACTGATATCAAATTGAAAGCAAGATAGAAAATATTGACACACTGGGCTGAAGGTTAAAGTCTACATTTCCAGGAACCAGGAGCAAGTAGGAAGGAAGCATTCGTGATCTTGTCAGTAAGTGTGGTTTGTAAATGGTACCTTATAATAAGGGTATATTCATGAATATGTTCCTATCTGCTGCTAATAGTCATTCTCACAGATAAAATAAATATTAACATGTTTATATATATAAATATTAATATGTTTATATGTATACCATATTGCAAACAAATCCTATGAGTGAAGTTTAAAGAAATTATCAGAAATGGAAGCAAAATAAATCCTTAACTTGACAATTTTGACAAGTGATTCTCTGTAGTGCTGTTAACCTTGCTAAGAGACCCGAATTTTATACTGTTCAAACACTACTCAGTAACATTGACTGGTATTTACCAGTGTTTCAATGTTCATTCTAGGCTATTCTCTTAGTAAAATACTCCTAAATAAACATAATTTCACCTTTTGAGAAATCATAATAATATAAAAATAATGAATTATTTTAAGATTAACTTAAAGCTTCAGGAATTCAAAAGTATTCCTGGGAATTCCTGTTTCTCATTCCTGAATACCAAAGATTAATATATGTCAGAAATTTGGAAACATCAAGAGGTACACAAACACAATTCTAAGAAGTTCAAAGAAAGAAAATATAACATAGATTAAAAAAAAAGAAACTGACATTAGAGGTTATAAACATTAAAATGCAAAGGGTTCTATAGATTCAGGGAAATGAGTTAGATGCACAAAGGTTGGCACATACACCACCACAGCAGTGTAACGTTACAAGCTTGTTTGAACAGTGGTATGTCTTCTGGTTTAGCATGTGGAGTACAAGAAACAAACAACAGAAAATTGTGGAAGATAAGACTGGGAAAGATGTTGTGGCTACAATTTGAAAGGCTGAATGCTCAAAAACCAAGAGTACCTATTCAAAATTGGTTCAACAAATAGTTGTTAAATGTTTCCCATTTTCTTCATTAAGTCTTACCCAGTGACTTCTATACCTCCTTCTTTGAACTTCAATTGAATTTAACATTTTTACCAGATAATTTAACAGCTGTGAAGCTGAGGATCTAAGGGAGAAATTTCAGTGCTACTTGATGGTAATCCCTCCTGAGACCAAGAACTGCTTGCATTCTGTCATGTCAAACACCCTTCTTCTCTGTAGAGTTCCTAGGGAGTCGCATGCACTAGAAAAGTAGCAGAACAGAAATCAAAGTACTATTTTATTTATAGCTGAGAAAATAACAGAAAGTCCTCATGATTAATCAAACCAAACCTAATATCATGGGCCCTTGAGGCAAGCTCAAAAGTATCCAAAAAGAAAGAACAAGAGTGAGAAAGAAATGCAAAGGAGGTCCTAGAGAAAGAAAAGGGGGAAGAAAAGAGGGAGATGGTTGGATTTGCCCCTAAGGACATAGGTCCTACCTAGGTTTATTTACTATGGTGATAAAAACACAAGACAAAACATAGCTTAGAGTCAAGCATTAATGCATAAAAATTCTGCTCACTAGTAAACTTTGGTCCAATGATGGTTTTGGCCTCTGACCAATTATGACTCTTTTTTTGTGGGGGCCAGAGAGCATTTAGTAGAAGATAGTGAAGGTATCAATTTGCAATTTCCTTAAAACAGGGCTTCTTTACAGCAGCACTATCAACATTTTAGGGTTGAATAAGTCTTTGTAGTTTGGTGTTATCTTGTGTATTATAGGATGTTTATCAACATCTCTGGCCTCTATCCACTAGATGCCATCCCCCAAGTTGTATCAACCAAAAATACTTCCAGACATCACCAAATTTGTTCCCAGTTCAGAACCATTACCTTAAAACAGCCACCACTGGCCAGGCGCAGTGGATCAGACCTGTAATCCCAGCACTTTGGGAGGCCAAGGCAGGTGGTTCACGAGATTAGGAGTTCAAGACCAGCCTGGCCAACATGGTGAAACCCCATCTCTACTAAAGACACAAAAATTAGCCGTGCGTGGTGGCCTGTAATCCCAGCTACTTGGACTGCTGAGGCAGGGAATTGCTTCAACCCAGGAGGCAGAGGTTGCAGTGAGCCAAGATCACACCACTGCACTCCAGCCTGGGCAACAGAGTGAAACCACCTCAAAAACACAGAAAACAAACAAACAAACAACAACAACAAAAAAAAAAAAACAGTCACCACTTATTCTCATTCATTCACAGAGTTGTTGGTCATGTGGAGGGAATTCAGCTGATCTCAGCTGGGCAAACCTGCTTCAAACTACAGGATCCTGCTGGGCTTATCTATTCTCCATAATTCAGTCTCAGATTCCCCCAGTATGTTCGTTCTGGTGCCCATGCTGAAAGGATGGCAGCTATGGAGCAGAAACTCTTTACATGGCAAACAAAAGGGAAAGTCCAACCATCCAAGCTCATTTCAAGTCTTTGCTTGTGCCATTTCTGCTGACATCCCATTGGCCAAAGCAACACACAAGACCAACCTCCAAGTTAAAGGTGGTAAAGCACACTTGGTCAGCAGTGGAATAACTTCCAATTACAAAGTAAAGGGCATGGATATAAGGAGAGGTGAAGACTTAGTAGTGGTAATTCACTCTACCGCAGTCCACCTGCAGAGGGAGAAGTCTCTTCTCCATGGTGGCCATCCCTTATAATTCTCCTGTTCTTTATGACATTAGTCATGTTAGCAATTACAAGACAAGTGTCTACATAAATACATACATTTTCCTTCTTTCATTCTTAGTCTGTATCCCCGAGGCTCACGTCTCACCAGATGTTTAATGATTCAAAAGAAAAACAATGAGCCATTTTTGCCAAGGATATTGAACTGTGTCACATAGTAGCAGCATAGCCCTTCAGCCTAATGTAAACTCTGCTTTGGTTCAGAACCCAATTGGGAAACAACTCTCCTTACCAAAAAGACAGAAAACAGCCTCTTTAATTGCCATATCTGGGATAATTTAATATCTAGCCTGAAAAACTCAGAGCATTCAGAGATCAATGTAAGACAAATAAGTGCAGGCCCACAAACAGAAAAGTTATCCAAGAGTATTTGTACCAAGTCATTAGTGGAACTAAACTTCCTTTGGAATCTAGTCAATGAAGACTCTGTGGGTAAAGATTGAGATTTTCCTGCAAAGCATAATAAGGATTCTAACATAAGCAAAATCTTGGCTTAGATCACCACAGGGACTAAAAGACATGAAACAAAATAAAAAGAGAATCCATACACAAGGATAAATTTCCTTTTCCACTTTAGTATTTTCTTCATATCTTTAGTGAGAAAAGCTAGCACGCTTTACACGAAACCTCTCAATATCATTTAGCATTTGCTGGATATAATGCTCCTCAAGTTTGACTATAGAGCAAACTGCACTTAGTTCTCTTCCCACACAGTAGATTCCGTTATTCTACATCCATTGCTTTGTGGTCTTCAGGATGCCTAAACTAAAGACCTCATCCAGGTTTTGTTCAAGATGAATATCTAGAGTAGTCAAACCATGTCTGACTATTTTGATCAACATCATTGTGGTGATTGCAATCTGGATGTTCTATACATTACAGCTATTCAACATCTTTCCCACAGGAACCTCTTGCTCCATACACTAAAAAAAGCTGACCATTATTTTCATACATGAACCAAAGAAGTGTTTGTCCACAACATACACAGTTACCAAGATGTCTTCAGGTAGTCTGGGTTTCACTGCAATAGCTGTGAAGCACCTATTATAAACTAAGTACTCTGATACATGAAAAGTACACAATTCCTACCCTGTAGACCATAGAGTATAGACAGGGGCAGTATAAGTAAACGAAAAAATTACAGGACAATGCAAAGAGAGCATCAGCAGCAAAAAGCTCTGTGCCATCTGGGTAAGAGATGATACCGAAGGGGGAATGGTTAACTTGCTCTAGAGGCATCAGGAAATGTTTCAAGCAAGACAGAAAATCCAGAATGATATTCTCCTACAAGAAACCTAAAAAAATCAGGGAAAGTATATTTCTTTATATTTAAACATGCTTTTCTAACCCTGGGTTTTTCATTTAATGAGGAATATTTTATAAAGAAGAATGGTAAATGTTACTGAGTTGTCCTTAACCTTCAAAAAAGTTTTGACTATGTGCTGTAGATAAAAACTATAATACTTAAGGATCTATATCTTCTCACCAGATTTTGCAAGTGTTTTAATAAGAAATCTATTCTGGAAAAATATTAGCTATGATTAAATTACATTCCCTGTTATTGACCTTTACTACCTCATGCTTCCTTTGCTAGGGTACTATAATTACCTCATAAAAGAAAGGGTAGAGTAACAGGACCTGCGAAGATAACAAACATCCGCTGAATTTCCCTCTCACCCAAGCTATCATCTGGAATCTCTGAGTCTCTCAACCTTTTTCTAAAGCTATTAATATTATTGCTGTGTTGACCTTTGCTGCTGTTTGCCATTTTGAAATTTACACATCAGCAAGCACCAGTAAATCTTGTCAGAATTAATGCAAATGTAAGACACAGTCATTACAGGCTCCTCACAGTAAAGAATAGCTTGCTACAATGTTATTACCGAGACACAATTTATCCTGATTGCCAGAAAGATGAGACGCCCTGAATGTAAGTAGTAAACTCACTCTGAGAAATAAATTTCACTGGCATTGCCCACACAGAAGTTTGTTCACGCGGATGAACGCTGCCAGTGCAGCGAGTGGCGGAGTGATTGATTCACTCCCGCACATCTCCCATCTCCCCCTGCTGGAAAATGAAAGTTAATTTGCTCTCATTCGTTCTGTTCACCACACTAGACGTTTTTAAGGGTTGAACTCAGAAAATGAAGACAAGTAAATAATGGTTTCAATGACTTTTTTTCCTGTCAGTGGATGTGCCTTTATATTTCAACCCTGCACATTTCTTTCATAGAGTGCCTAGAATTAATACACCAATGAATTCCAAGTCAAACAGGAAACATTCTTTGCTCTGTTGGATGAGCTTATGTTTCTGATATATAAACAAGTGATTCTGTAAAAGAATTGGGATATATAGGTAGCAAATTTCCAGTTCATGACCATTTCATCTTCTCAGTGCATTTTTAAATCACTTTTTCTCTATGAAATATTCTTGCAATGATATTAATGAACTAAGAATTTTAATGTAGTCTTCTTTAAGGAATAGAGTGAATGTTGGAGGCCGAAGAATGAGGGTTATGATCAACTCAGTATACCACTGGAGGCTATATGAGCAAACAGCAAACTGTTTCTCATGAAAGCAGGATGTTGAAAGCAGGATATTGGCTAACTGACACACTGCCTCTGCCACCCAGAAGGAATGCTGAGGGCAGTCACGCCCCAAGCACACTGTTGCTTGTGATTAGGCACATCTGAAGCTTGTTAGCAATAATATGAACCTGTGATCAACCGAGTGGCTGACCAATCACCTCCTCCTCCCTGCTCTTTCTACCCAATAAATACAGAGGGCTGTGGAAGCTCAAGGGCGGCTGTCTTTGCTCACTAAAAGCAGGGAGCTCTCTTCTTCTTCCCCTGGATCCTTCCTTTAAAACAGTTTTTTTGTCTTAAGTTTTCATTTCTATGTTTATCCCTTCAATCAGTCTCGTAAATGACAGTCTCAAGCAGTAACAGTAGGAACTGCTGTAATGACGTTCTCAAGTAGTAACCGTGGCAGTCTGCCACAAGTGATGCCTGAACAGGGACTAGCAGGGACTATCAGGAACAAACAGACCTGAAGAGACCTGAAGGGACCTGAAGAGGCCTGCAGGGACAAATAGAGATAAGTAAGGATAAATAGAGATAGAGACAAATAGAGATAGGTAGGGAAAGACAGGGACTTGCAGGAACTAACAGGGACTATAGGGACAGACAGGGACTGATAGGGATAGATAAAGACTAGCAAAGACCAGCAAGGACTAGCAGAAACTTGCAGGGACAGGCTGAGACAGATAGGTACAGATAGCGTCCTATAGGGACTTGAACAAGGAAGGTCTGCTGGAACAGAAAAGAACTACAACTAACCAGATGAACAAGAAACCCCATTAAAAGTTTACTGGCAGCAACATAAGGTCAGCACTCTAAAAATGTAACAGTCAGTGCCCTGGAGGTACAAAGAACGGGAAGTTTTTGATCAGGGTAACATGGGGAATAATTTGGTTCTTTTCTCTTTTTTGTTTGGAGTTTGGTACATACCATCTTTTGTTATTTCAGGGTTTGAGAGAATTTTGCCCCACCTACACCACCTATCGAGGGTGGTGAACAGGAGAGGGAGTGTGAAAATTGGCTTGTATCATCTTTTGTGGTTGCAGAAATGCTAAATGTTATAAGTGTAGAAAAACTGGATATATGGGAGTAATTTTAGGTAAAAGTCAACTTACAGGGCATTACTGTAGTCCCAGGAGTTGATTCGGATTGTGAAGAAGAAATTCAGGTGGTGATAATGTAATAAGATTTTAGGTTTAAAACCAGGAGAATATATTGCACAACTGTTGCTTATTCCCTGTAAATTACCCTTCTCCACATAAGGAGAAGTGAGGAGGTCGGGGATTTGGCTCAACTGTTGTTTATTCCCTGTAAATTGAACCCTTCTCTATGTAAGAAGCGAGGAGGTCGGGGATTTGGAAGTACAACTATGAGAGAGATTTATCTATCACAACCTATAGCATCTAATAGACCCACCTGTACCGTACAAATTTAAGGCTTAAGAATTGTTGTTTTACTATGCTGTTGCACGAGAGGGATAGGCTTCTATTTGTTTTCTCTGTGCTTTCTGTTAATCAGAAAGAACCTGCTTCTCATTATCAATGGAAAGTTTTACCCCACTGCAATTAACCAAAGAGGCAGAGGCTGAGTTGCAGCTTATAGAACAAACACTTCCACAACGGCATGCCTCCTGGCTACGGCCACAAAAACCTTTGCTTCTGTTTTGGTAGATTTACTAATGTGGGGATGAGGGTATGCTTGTGTTTTTGCAGGAAATGAACAAACAGTGTGGCTGCCCTCAAGGTGTGTATGACCATGGAACGAGAGACTGGAGGGACCCATGGATCCCAACCATGGGCCTGGTTCCCCCAGTATGAGCTGAATACAAAGACAGAACAAACCACCAACCGGCAATTGAAGGCTGCACATTTGCAATTACCTTTCTCAATTAATTCAATAACAAAAAGGGAAGATATTGGAGGTCGAGGGAATGAGGGTCATGATCAACTCAGTATACCACTGGAGGCTATATGAGCAAACAGCAAACTGTTTCTCATGAAAACAGGATGTTGGCAAACTGACAAACTGCATCTGCCACCCAGAAGGAATGCTGAGGGCAGTCACGACCCAAGGGCACTGTTGCTTGTGATTAGGCACATCTGAATCTTGTTAGTAATAATATGAACCTGTGATCAATCGAGCCGCTGACCAATCGTTACTTCCTCCTCTGGATGCTCTCAAGAGCTACTACCATAGAAAAAAGTGTCAAAATTAAGAGGAGAGCATATTTGGAACAGAATACAAAATAGAAGAAATTAAAAGAAGCAGAAGTAATATTTTAAGAGAAGTTACAGCATATTAAATAATCCATTTTATAATTCAAAATATTTTATAATCCTTTAAAGAAATTATAAATTAGAAATCTTTTGATCGTTTAAATGTACATTGAGTACCTCCCGACATATCAAACATTACTCTAGGTGGTGAGGATAAAAAAGAGCCTTCTTTTAAGGCGTTCATAATCTAAGAAAGTAGAATAATATGGTTCTTTACTTTTGGTAATTTATATATGGTGGAGAGACTGAGTGAATCTTTTTTTGACAAAAGTCCAAGAAAATTGAGGGTAAAAATAGTTTTACTTTTCTGATAAGAAGGTATCTGATCCATAAGGAAATTGTTTCATTAACTCCTTTCAGCTATCAGGAAAATTAAAAAGCAAATATGGATTACAAATGTTAATAACAGCTGACCAGCCAAAATGGCTCATTTACTCTGAAGCAAAACCTTTCTACACTTAATTTTTTTTAAAATTGTTATTTTTGGCCAATGAAGATTATAAAATGTAAAAGTAGAATTGATAAGCATAACCTTGAGAATAAATTGTGAAAATAAGAGTAGGAAAATGCCAGTGTGTTTCTAC
Source organism: Theropithecus gelada (assembly GCF_003255815.1). NCBI lineage: Eukaryota > Metazoa > Chordata > Mammalia > Primates > Cercopithecidae > Theropithecus > Theropithecus gelada. Next base: position 47,121,254 of record NC_037675.1, on the reverse strand, counting down.
TTGTAAAGACAGATAACATTTCAGAACCCATTTCATAAATAAAATAATTTGACCAGCATCATCATTATGCTATTTTAACTGCAACAAGAAAAGTAACTTAAAAATCAGATTTTGGGAGCAGCCAGGCAAAATAAACATCAAAGTTATACACTAGTTCTAATGTTAGTAACAAAATAATTTACAAATGGAGGATCAGGCTCTGTGGTGTGTATGTCACAGAGTTGTAAAACTAGCATCCACATAACATTGTGAGTTCTTCTACCTGGACAGCCACATAGAAACCACGCCTGTTTCTCTTCCAAAATACAGAATGATGCCCATTCTATTTCCTAGGAAGGGATAAGTTTTAAGGCCTTATAAAAAGGTAAAGTTACTAATTGCCTCCATTTTTATTTTCCTTTTTTTTTTTTTTTTTTTGGTAATCCACCTTAAAGACTTGGGAAAAAGTGAACCTGAGCAAATAATAAATATAAATAAAAGAAAAACATCTATTTAAGATCACTTGTAATTTCTCCCACACTTAAAAAAAAAAAATCTTACTGACTACACCTTACACTTATTGTTGAGTTACTGACCCATTTTAAAATTTCCCTTTGTAGGCCGGGCGCGGTGGCTCAAGCCTGTAATCCCAGCACTTTGGGAGGCTGAGATGGGCGGATCACGAGGTCAGGAGATCGAGACCATCCTGGCGAACACAGTGAAACCCCGTCTCTACTAAGAAATACAAAAAATAGCCGGGCGAGATGGCGGGCGCCTGTAGTCCCAGCTACTCGGGAGGCTGAGGCCGGAGAATGGCGTGAACCCGGGAGGCGGAGCCTGCAGTGAGCTGAGATCCGGCCACTGCACTCCAGCCTGGGCTACAGAGCGAGACTCCGTCTCAAAAAAAAAAAAAAAAAAAAAAAAAAAAAAAAATTTCCCTTTGTAGCAAAACTCTTAATCAGATTTCCTACCCCACCAATACCCCTCATGAATATATGATGCAAAATTTAAAAATATCCATCAAATGCAGAAATATATTTTTAAAAGAATATGTCATAACCAAGTAGAATTTAAATTAGAAAATAATACACTTCATTACATTGACAGAATAAAGAGGGAAAAGCATCTGGCAAAATACAAGGATCATTCATGATAAAAATTCACAAATTAAGAATGGAAGAGAAGCTCCTCATTCAGATAAAGGGCATCTGTGAAAACCTGTAACTTACACTATATTTATTGGTGAAATACTGGATACTATCCTTTGTCCCTCAAGTTCAGGAATCCAGTCAGTGTGATAAAGACCAAAAAAGCATAAAAGGCATAAAGATTGGAATGGAAATATTAAGTCTTTATTCACAGAAATTTAAAAGTATATAAATTTATCATATAGATGTTATCTATAAAATCAACCAAAAAATACTAGAAATAATTAAATTTAGCAAGGTTGCAGAATATGAAGTCAATGTAGAAAAAAAGCTGTGCTTGCACATACTAGAATGACTAATTGAAAGTAAAATTTTAAAATCTACAATAAAAAATTACAAATATTTTAACAGATATTAACGAAGACCTACATAAACATACCATGTTTAGGAATAAGTAGAATCGACATTGAAACAATGTCAATTCTCCCCAAATTCTGTATAGATTCAACACCATTCTGATCAAAACTCAGCAAGTTTATACAAATTTACAAGATAAATCTAAAATATTTAAGAAATCCCAAATAACTTTAGGTAGCCAAATATGATTTTTAAAAGAAAAACAAGGTTACAGCACTAACACAACCTGATTTCAAAACTTACAATATTACAGTAATCAAAATAGCATGGCATTGGCCAGTAATCAAAATAGCATGGCATTGGCATAAGGATGGAAAAATACATCAATGAAATAGAATAGAGTTCCAGAAATATATCACATTTAGAGATAGTGGGGAAAGGAGAATATTTTCAACAAATGGTGGTGGGACAAGTGACCAAAATGCAAATTACTTCAATTTATAATAAAAATTAATTCAAGACAGATAATAGACCTAATGGTAAAAGCTAAAACTGTAAATCTATAAGATATCATGGAAGAATATGTTCACAATCTTTGAGGAGGTAATGATTCTTAGAGAGTACATAAATATCACTAATCATAAGATAAAATAAATTAGATCTTATCAAAATTAAAAATGTCCATGCTTCTAAAAAAAAAAAGAAAAAGTCAAGCCACAAACATACACACGCACACACACATCCAGAAAACATATATCATACCAATTAATAAAAGACAGTCTAATTTTTAAAATTGGGAACATGCTATAATAAAAAATACATAAAACACGTATTTAGAAGTGTTCAGCATCTTTAATCATCAGGAAAATGCAAATTAAAGCCACAATGATAATACTGTTTCACACCCACTAGTATAGCTAAATTTTAAAAGGCTGAAAACACCAAATGTTGGTAAGGATATGGAGCCACTGAAACTCCTGTAACATTGCTGGTGGAATTATAAAATGGTACTCATATTTTAGAAAACTGCTTGGCAATTTCTAATAAAAGTTAAACATATGCCTACTGTATTAGGGTTCTCCAGAGGGACAGAACTAATAGGATTTATGTATATGTGAAAGGGAGTCTGTTAGGGAGAATTGGCTTACTTGATCACAAGGTGAAGTCCCATGACAGGCCCTCTGCAAGCTGAGGAAGAAAGCCAATAGTGACTCAGTCCAAATCCAAAATCTTCAAAGGTAGGGAAGCGACACTGCAGCCTTCAGTCTGTGGCCATAGGCCCAAAAGCCCCTGGCAAACCACTATTGTAAGTCCAAGAATCCAAAGGCCAAAGAAGCTGGAGTCTGATATCCGAGGGCAGGAGGGATGGATGGAAGCATCCAGCAGGGGAGTAAGGTGAAAGTCAGAAGGCTCAGCAAGCCAGCCTATCCCACCTTCTTCCGCCTACCATGTTCTGGCTGTGTTGGCAGCAGATTGGATGGTGCCCACCCACACGGAGGGTGGGTCTTCCTCTCTCAGTCCACTGACTCAACTGTCAATCTCTTCTGGCAACACCCAGACACACCCAGAAAAAGATATTTTATCAGCTGTCTAAGCATCCTTCAATCCAATAAAGTTGACACCTTTATTAACCATCACAAATACCCTATAAGTGAGCATATTTGCTCCTGGGTATTTACTCAAGAAGTATGAAAACAAATGTCCACACAAAGATTTTTATAAAATGTTTATATGTCAGGCACGGTGACTCATGCCTATAATCCCAGCACTTTGGGAGGCCAAGGAGGAAGGATCACTTGAGCCTAGGAGTTCAAGACCAGCCTGAGCAACATAGTAAGACCTTGTCTCTACAAAAAATAAAAATTGAGGTGGAAGGATCACTTGAGCCCAGGAGGTCAAGGCTGCAATGAGCCATGATCACACACCACTGCACTCCTGCCTGGGTGACAGGAGTGAGAGTCCGTCTAAAAAAAAAAAAAATGTAGTGGCTTTATCTTTAGTAGCCAAAACAGCCCAAGTGTCCATTAGCAGGACAGGCATATATACACACACACACACACACACATATATACACACACATATATATATCGTGGTACCAAAATAGGGACAAAAAGACAAACTAGAGAAAACAATAGGACAGATTTTTTAAATAGTTCATATGAAAGAAGCCAGATACAAAACAGTACATATTATATTTTATTTACAGAAAGTTCATGTACAATCCAAACTAGTCTATAGTGATAAAAATCAGAATAGTGGTTGCCTGTGGATGTGGTGTATACAGAAAACTTTAGCTAGAGATGGAAATGTTCTATATTTGGATTGAGATGTTGTTTACCTGTGTGTGTTCATTTGTCAAAACTCATTTAATTTTACATTTAAGATGTACACATTTCAATGTAGGTAAATTTGATCTTTTTTTTTTTTTTTTTTTTTGAGACGGAGTCTTGCTCTGTCGCCCAGGCTGGAGTGCAGTGGCGCCATCTCGGCTCACTGCAAGCTCCGCCTCCCGGGTTCACGCCATTCTCCTGCCTCAGCCTCCCAAGTAGCTGGGACTACAGGTGCCCGCCACCTCTCCCAGCTAGTTTTTTTGTATTTTTTTAGTAGAGATGGGTTTCACCGTGTTAGCCAGGATGGTCTCGATCTCCTGACCTCGTGATCCGCCCATCTCGGCCTCCCAAAGTGCTGGGATTACAGGCTTGAGCCACCGCGCCCGGCTGGTAAATTTGATCTTAATAAATTATTTAAAAATATAAAATATCTTAGCTCGTTAGTCAAAAGTCATTGCTGAAATAACATTACCCGGTGTCAGTAAGAAATATATGAGTTCTCAAATACAGAATATTGTTGAGGAATTTTGTGATATTTGAAAGCCTAAGGTCTCTTATTCGTTGGCTGGCCATAGCACAATCTTGAAAAAGAAATGTTGTGTCCGTACATATTTAATTATGAACACCACTATATGGCTACTAAAGAACAATCCACCTTTGCCCAAATTCCATTACCAGCTTATCTGGGATCAGAGGTATAGATGTGGAATTCAAGGTCTTATACTGGAATGAAGTATGGGGAAGAAAGCGGAAAAAGCATTAAATGTGTGGTCTGTGCGCTATGTATTTTCTGATGACTGAAAGTCTGAATTTTCTAGGAAATACAAAGCATATTTCAATTTTCTGAGTTTTCTGTGTTTACAGATAACATATACTTTTCTTAGCATTTCCAGTAAGCAAATGGGAATGTATACTTAAATTTGTTCCATAGGTACAAATATTGAAGGAAAGATAAATTAAATGTGTAACTACTTGATACCAGTGTGACTAGCTTAAAATGAAACATTTTTATCAGTGAGTTGCCTGGATATCATGATTGTTTAAAATCAGACAACTAAAAAATTATTTTAATTAATTTACCATTTTTTAGAATATAAGTCACAATTTTTTATCCTAATGATAAAAGAGCAGGCAACAGAAAAGAAATTAAAACCAATCTCTCAATCTCTGGTCTGAATATTCCTTCCAGTAAATGATAGCTCCTTACAAATACAGAGGACAGAATCAAAGTGACTTAATTATAAAAACACAGGTTAGTATTGGTAATAGTTCCCTGAAAGAATGAAGAGTGAGTTTTTCCTTATTTATAGGCAATTACAAGAGTGTATTCAATTTATTGTTGGAATATGCTGCACTCTACTGCAAAATAACATACAAAAGCTTTTCCTATTTGCAGACTTGAGAATTTTCATACATTTTTAAAAAATATAAACCATTCCAAGAAAATTCAGTCTACTCACTATTTTCAGGCTCATATAGTTTCTTCATACAGTAGTTCCCAATCTTGTTATGGTCACAGACACTTTTAAAACCTGGATGAACACTGCTATCGAGTTACTCTTCAGAAAAAAAATAAACATATATGTTTGTACACATAAAATTTAGCAAGTAACTTCCAGAAGTTCACGAACTCATGATGAAGAGACTCTTCTCTAAAAGAATCACACTATCAATTCATGGTGATTCTTTTAATGACCAATTTAATTCTAACTACTAATCAACAAATTACATAGAGAAGTGGCTCACTACAAACATGAGAAACTCCTTGTTAGATTTCCATGTAGAATATTCATTTGATACAGGTGGTATTTGACAAACTGTTAAAATGTACAACAGGAAAAAAAATGCCATGATTTCATTTGTTTTAAATAAATTTATATTTATTTATTTATTTATTTATTTATTTATTTAGACAGAATCTCGCTCTGTTGCCCAGGCTGGAGTGCAGAGGCATGATCTCGGCTCACTGAAACCTCCGCCTCCCAGATTCAAGCAATTCTCCTGCCTCAGCCTCCCGAGTACCTGGGATTACAGGCAACCGCCACCATGCCCAGCTAATTTTTGTATTTTTAGTAGAGACATGTTGGCCAGGCTGGTCTCAAACTCCTGATCTCAGGTGACCCACCCGCCTTGGCCTCCCAAAGTACTGGGATTACATGTGTGAGCCACTGCACCTGGCCTCATTTTAAATAAATTTTAAATATTATAAATCAAAACATGTCATATTTTAAAATAATGGCCTATGAATGTATAGATTATTTAGCAACAATTCTTGGTGTACAGATGAATTTGCAAACCCTCAGGAATATCTCTAAGAACCCTACTCCCACCACAGTCCTGTGAAGCCAAATGACTGGGAAAAGCAGAAATAGAAAAAAGGCTACTAAGAGAAAGTATTTTAATTTAAATGCAGAAGAATACCCTCAGAGAGACAGACAGAAAGACTATGTTTTTAAAAAGGAAATTTATTATACAATCCCTATAATTATACTGCACTGCTCTTTTAAAATAGCCATAGTTTGTTTCAATATGTTATTTGCATTTTGTTTCAGAAATATTTCTTAACAGAAAATTGTTTTCATTTTCATTTATAACCTGTAGTGACCCAAGTGAACTCAACAGGAAAAAAATGCCATGACTTCATTTTAGTTTTAAATAAATAAAAGCGGTGAGCCAACGATTTGGCAGAGCAAAGCCCCAAGGATATGACAAACAAAAGGGAATATGGAATTTGCAATTGCAGATTAAAATTGAAGAAGAAAACATTTGAGTTGCAAATACCATATTAAAAGTGGACACTGCTTATGACTGCTGTATGCAATAGTTTTCAGGCCCAAGGTGATAAGTAAAAAATTGTTTGCTCTATTTAACCATTGAATGCTTGGACTACTCTTGTATCCTTAAGATGTGAAGTGTTCTTCACTAGAAGTAAACATTAAGGTCATTTACCATTGATTGCTTAAGGCTAGTAAATATGTTTAAGGAGTTTAAAAGCTTTACTTTGGGAGAAGTCGGGATCAGATCGCTTAATAAAGCCACTCTGTGTGGGACCATGACTAAGTTTTGCTGTGTTTACAGACATTTTGTCACAGAATCAAAGTTAACTTTTTAAAAAAATTCTCTTTGTCACAGAGGAACCCAGACATGCTCTATTTGCAAACTGAATGCATGAAACAAAAAGCACAGTAATTCTGAAGCTGTTGGCTTGGATAAAATGAGAATGTAATTAAAAAGAAAAAGATTAGCAAAAGAACATGCTGGGAATTGAAAATAAAAATCTGAAATGATGTCCCAGCCTGCCCATAAGGTCTTTTCCACCGTGTAGAGAGCTACCTCAAATGCTCTACTTGTCCCAGAGTCTACGTTCTTTCACTACTATTGCCTATTTCTGTTTTCTGCTTTCAATAATCTATTGAAATAATCAAAATTAATTACATTCAGAATGTTTTCTGTATTACTCTGATGCTAATAATCACCTCAAATTTATTTGTGCATTTCTGTACTGGAAAGAAAAAACAATTTCTAGAGTTTTACTATATCTTCCCTTTAATTCTAAGTTCCTTGTCGCTAATTCCTTTCCCAACACTATGTTATTTCCACTGAGAACATTACCAATATCTTCAGGAAAATTCCAGCCTCATATTTTAAGCCAGATTGATTCTTGGGAGTATAAATAAACTTAAGAAGGAAAGGCTTTTTGACAGTGTTTCTCCACAGACCAATAGTATACAAAACACAGAAGGTTTTTAAGCATATTTCATAGGGATCACTGACTTAGAACAGAAAGGGACCATGGGAATCATTTCGTGAAACACTCTCATTTTGCACATAAAGGAGCTGTGGCCCACAGAGGTATATGATTTACTGAGGGTGACCCAGTTAGTGGCCATAAACCAAAAGGTCCATAAACCAAAAGCCCCAGTGATGCTAAATGTTTGTTATGAAGAGTAAAAATCCTCCCAGTTTATAAGGAGTAACTTCATTCTTCCATATTCTATTTCCATTATGACTCCCCTGGTTTAAATTTTAATCTCTATTTTGGATGACTTCAAAATCTCATTCTTCTAAATTAATTATCTAATACCCCAAAGTTGCACTTATCTTCCCACAAATCTACTTTCATCTGCCTTGACAAAGCCAGCCCTAATTTTCTCTAGTCCTCATTAGAAATTATTACAACAAAAATTCACATCCAATCTGAAGTTCGAGAGCCAGAAAAAAAATTTCCCATTAAGATGAGATAAAGTCAGTATCAATTATTAAGCAGAGGAACACACAAGAGGGAAAGCAGCTTTCACATGAAAAAAAAAGAAAGAACTCTGATTTTCTGACGCATTTTGTCATTGCAGTCAAACTTTCAGAGTTATAACTAGAGACCTAGACATTAGCTAACCCAGCATTTTCCAAGTATTTCTTGGAACTCTAGAGACACAGCATAGTACTGGTAATGATTTTGTGGCAGGATAGATAAACTACACAGTTATACCAAGTTAAATTCATTTGTTTCATGTAAAATTCTGATAGCCTTTTTATGCTAATAGGCCTAGTGATACTCCAAAATTACTGGACATATGTCTGAAATTTATTTGAGCAAGAAACCCTTTTAAAGAGGATCCTACAGAGTTAGTGTTTTGAGGGATATCATTGGGGAAAATGCTGATCTAGACCAATTCAACAAATTGTAACGTAGTTAATGCCAGAGTCAGAACAGAAACCAAGTCTTCTCATGTGTGTCTTAGGCCCTTTTGGTCACAAAAACATGTTCAAACCACTTCAAATAAGAACATGATGAGAGGGGAAGAGACAAGCAGGGAACCTCATCCAAGGTGGGCTGATCACAGGACTTCCAAGGCTGTCCCTTAGAAGAGTCACGATAATGGCATCTGTAGCACAAAACTCAAATTTAGTTTTAATTCTTAGTCAAATAATATGCACAGTAAAATTTATTGCATGTATAAGGATAATACATTAAAACTACTTAAATTACATTTTAAATAAAATCACACGGAAACTCTCATGACATATATTAAGCGAACTTTCAAAAAATATGTTCTAAGTTTCATGGCTAAATTCCCACTGGCAAAAAAAAAAAGGAACGTTTTCAGAAACAATAAAAATAATAGCTGCAACTGACTTAAACTTCAAATATGTTTAAATCAGTGAGGTCACGATGATGCACAAGGAAAAAAATGTACACAGCACTTTAAGAGAATATTGGGTGATATGGTTTGGCTCTGTGTCCCCACCCAAATTTCACCTTGAATTATAATAATCCCCATTTGTCAAGGGTGGGACCAAGTAGAGATAATTGAATCATGGGGGTGGTTTTCCCCATGCTGTTCTTGTGATAGTGAGTGAGTTCTCACGAGATTTGATGGTTTCATAAGGGGTTTTTCCCCCCTTCACTCTCCTCTCATTCTCTCTCCTGCTGCCCTGTGAAGAAGTGTCTTCCACCATGAGTGTGTTTCCTAAGGCCTCCCCAGCCATGCAGAACTATGAGTCAATTAAACGTCTTTTCATGATAAATTACCCAGTCTCCGGTATTTCTTCACAGCAGCGTGAGAACGGACTAATACATTAGGTTAAAAAATCACATTATGTTTTTCCTGTATAAACTATACCTGAGGTAACATATGAAGGAAAGCTTCTCCTTACCAAAGTTTTTCTAACTCATAGAGGAAGAAGGAATTATAGAACTATAATGTCACCATAATAAAATAATAGATCTAATCAATGATCCCCAGGGCCCTTAAGTCACAAAAAGAGAGACACACAGAATTTTCATGTGTCTTTGATGAAACCACCTGTAAAGTATTCCTGCCCTAAAATTGAACCTGAATTTGAGCAACTCTCTAATTCCAAATATCCTTTACAGTAAATATAGCAGTCACAGGGGCAAGTTAAATGACATCAGTGTAGTGCAATCAGCAAGATTCACAATATGAGAAACTCTGTCCTGGTTTCCTTCAACAAATAAATTGCATGAAAGAAGAAAAGAGGGACAGGGAAAATACAGATTTAAGAAACACAGCAAGGAATTTAAAATGCATCTTTTATTTGGATCCTAACAAAATTATTTTTACGTATGGTAGTGTTACTATTTTTTTTAAGTAGTTAACTTTTAGAGATATAAGCAGGCACTATTCATAGGTATTTAATAATCCAGGGTTGAATGAGAGCTTTTAAAGATGAAACAAGGTTGACCCTAAAAAAAAAAATTATTGGAGCTGGGTGATGGCTATATAGAGGATTTGTTATGCTCTTCTCTCTATTTTTGTGTATTTTTGAAATTGTCTTAATAAAAAATTCTTGGAAGTGTTGCTAAATCATAGTATCTTTTTATACCACATCAAATTAAGTTTAAGCCAAAAGAAGACAACAAATACTTGATTATAAAATGATCAACGTTTACCTCTTATTTATATATTTGATTATAAAATCAGTCATTTACTTTTCAGATATTCTTTTTATATCTAGAGAATTTCAATCCATCAATTTTCCACTGAAAAATATCATAGAGTAATAACTACCACTTACTGAATACCACTGATTCAGAAATCAATGCAGAAGACAATTAAAATATAAAACTGACTTATTCTAGTTTATCTAACAGTTTTATTTTATGTTTGATATGTCATGTTGAATCTTTATAATAAATTTTAAATCACACATCACAGAATTTAGAAGAATGAATGCTTCTCTTTAACTCTTTCCCAAGTTAACTGCTTTTCATGACACTCCCCCTGTGCTAAATTAATATAGATCTGTGTACAAAATCTGTAGCTCAACCTTGGACTTACCCTATATTTAATCACTAGCCATTTCATGAATCTGTTTATTCCCTAATCGATTATATTATTTAAAAATCCAATAAATTACTCATAGGTTATTTGGAAAATCTCCTGGATATGAACAAATCTTTATTAAATAAATAGAAAAATTACTGTATATTTTCAAAATATAGATTTTTCTTCCAATATGAACATTCTTTGAATATTTTTATTAAATTAAATTTAAAATGTCAGTCTTGGTGAGACGATAAGCGAAACCCAAACCCTGCCACTAACATTGTGATCTTAGGCAAATTTTTAATAACATGGAAGAAGCTTAGCCACTTAGGAGAGTGTAATATTATATAAATCATAAAGTAGGCAAACAACATTCCCTACAAGGAAGATTTTAAATCTGGGGTGAATAAGCTCCTTCTGTAAAGGGCCAGAGAGTAAATATTTTAGGGTTTCCAGACCATAAGATCCCTGTCACGACTATTCATCTTTGCTATTGTAGCACAAGAGCAACCACAGACAATATGAAAACAAGTCAGAGTAGCTAAGTTCCAATAAAATATTACTTATGACACTGCAATTTGAGTTTCATATAATTTTCATGTATCATGACATATTACTGTACTATTAATGTTTTCCAACCATTTAAAAATGGAAAAGCCATTCTTAAATATAAAGCCATATAGAAACAGACAGTGAGCTGTGTTTGACCAGTGCTATAACTTGTCATCTCCTACTGAACTAAAATCAGTTTTCTTGTTAATCGTATTTTGTTTCTTACAGCATTACAAAAGCAAGCAACATTATTTACATGTTTAATATTTAGGAGAAGCATGATTGCAACATAGAAACAAATGACTTTAGCGTGAAGGATCTTCAGTACAATTCTGTTTGAATTTTTTGTTCTAATTTTAAATCTTCAGACTAAAGGAAACTTGGCCCTTTAAAAGTCTCTGAGGAATCCAAGTTATAAAGCAGCTGAAAGAAGTACTCTTAAGTGACCTTATACAATTACCATTTACACCAATGCAGGTGACAATGGCCAGGGAAGAGTGAGTTTAATTTAGGGTTTCTAGATGTAAAGGTGAACTTCATTAGAAAGAGACTACAAAGGAGAAAGTTATCAGTCTACTGTATGAAATAGCAGTGGGGAAAGGTTATATATGTTTGCCTTGAGTTTTAGGGTGGAAGATGAAGAAAAATCAGTAGCCTTTCTTATAATAGCTGCAATAGTACAGAGAACATTAAAGTGCAACAAAATGCAGTTCTCACTATAAAAAGTGGATATAAGGGAGGAAAATGAGACAATATTGGAGGTAATAGGTGCTCAAAATGCAATGTAATGCCTTCCCTATGAAAACTTGTATGCAAATAATTTGAAGAAAAAGTAAAACCATCTCTTCCAAATGCCTGAATCCTTAAGTACCTGAATCAAGAATGGAGCTACGTACAAACATTAGATGAATTCAGACTCTAATCAAAGAGTCAGGGTGACACAACCAATATTTTGTTAACCAACACCTAAATAATAAAGTAGCTACCATCTATCGGTTGCCTATCAGGTGCTGGCAATGTCTCAGGTGACACAAACAGTGTACAAAGCTCTCATCTATATAAGGGTTGAAAAAATAAGTAACCCTTAGGGTCACACAATTATAAACAGATAAGGCAGACATGTGAATCCAGCTTTGGCTCCAAACTTCAAGCTCTTTCTCATTTTTTAGCAAAGAGACTTTTTTCAATATCCCACATCTGCTGTTCCAAGTTCCTTAATGTACAAAATGACAATGCATTTTAAACAAGCCATCAACTTCACAGCAACACACAGCCTAAAGAAGTTCAAGCTCGAAGTCTGGAGTCCTAGTTGCCTTCAGATGGCATTTTCAAGTCCCAGTGTTCCTAACAGATACTAAACAGAGAGAGATCAGACAAATGGCAGCTTAAAATCAGTTAAAAGTTGGGCTGCTGTCTATGATGTATTTCACCACTTTGATTCTCAAATCACTTCCCTAAAGCTAAAACTAAGAGTAGAGGGCAGATTGTTTAAATCTGCATTTGAAATCTATGGTTTTTATTTATAATTAGTGGTTTGATTGCAAAGATTAAATTTGTCCTACGAAAAAGAGTTCAAACTCTAATTCACAAAGGAAAAGCTTGAACTGGAGCCTTCACTTCCAAAGACAAGAAAAAGAAAACTGTTTCAGCAGGAGAACGACAAACAATTCTCCAAACACCTCTCAAACTCTTCATTTAATTAACAGGAATGATTTCTTCCCTGTAAAAAGACAGAAACGGTGCCATTTCTCCTGTCTGTGTTTCCCTTCACAACTGGATACCCTGGGGCTTCGACTCAGGACTTCGAAAGTAGGCCAGTGTTAATAACCTCCAAGGCCTGCCGGGTTGATTAGCAGGAGAAATGTGGTTACAAGAACATTGCTAAAGGGCCAAGTCATGTGAGAGGAACTGTCAATGTTCAGAAAATGCAGAATGGGAAAGTCTGAACACTTCTCATGTTAGGTCCTCTAGTATCAAAAGCCAAGTATTCTTGTTAGAAAATGACTTCATATTAATGAATTGTGGGAAGTGACTAAGTGAGCTTTACATAATGGAAAGATAAATGAAACATTTGTTCATCTATCTTCTCTATTTCCTTTTCTGTATTTCTCCCTTTCTTATTCGGCCTTTGATAAATTCTATAGCTACATCTTATTTGTTCTCTTACAAGACTACTGTAATCTCCTTTTCAAATAATTTCCCATTATTGAGTTCCACAGATTTTAACTTTTACTTTCTCTTTGTCAGAACACTTGTTTGTGCATTTTTTTCTAGATCTATTGCCTCAGTATTTCTTGCTGCAATATGGAAACTGCAGACTGAATAGACATAGGAAAAATATGTCCTCCAGGAGAATAATTACCAGTCAAACCCTATCTACCACCATCACCCCACCAACAAGGTAATTTCTGTTTCCAAGTTCTTTCTGAAATTCTCCCAGGCACTTCATGGTCAGAACACCCAGGATGAGATACAGTAGGATTAGAACACATGACAACAAGAGCATTTAGGCAGCCTGATTTACCTGAGGATATTTTGACAGCTAGTAAAGTAAGGGTCTGGGACTTCTGGGATTCCTGAATGCAGCTTGACCAGGTAGTTGGGCCACTTCAGAATATACTGAGCACAAAATTTGTTTGCTCTGTCAGTTCTCCTCTCCAGCCAAATTTATTACCCTATTCAAAAGTTATTTATATAAATACTTTGGCTATGTAACTGTGTTCATCCATTCTTGTGTCACTATAAGGAAATACCGAAGGCTGGGTAGTACATAAGAGGCTTAATTGGCTCATGGTTCTGTAGGCTGTATAAGAAACAGGTCATCAACATCTGTTCAGCTTCAGGTGAGCGCCTCAGGAACCTTACAGTCATAGCAGAAGGCCAACATGGGAAGCCAGCAGAAGGCCAACATGGGAAGCCAGCATGTCACATGGCAACAGCAGAAGCAAGAGAGAGAAGAGGGAGGTCTCAGACTCTTTTAAACAACCAGATCTCACATGAACTGAGTGAAAATTCATTGGTCACCAAGGAGATGGTGCTAAACCATTCATGAGGAATCTGCCCCAGTGATCTAATCACCTCGCATCAGGCCCCACCTCCAAAAATGAGAATCACATGTCAACACTTGGAGAGAACAAACATCCAAACCATATTAGTAACATTACACAAATCATTCTTATTTGCATAATATTAAATTATTTTGTCATTCTGAGAAAATATATAAGTCAAAGAACGCAGGAAAAGAATTGTCAGTGAAACGGCATTTGTTGGATTATGTGGGCTTTGTCTAAACTTGCAGATGAATGGTTTATTCATCTACTGTTGTTTCATCTACTTTCTTTTTACCTAGTTCTATATTTAGTATCTCTGAGAACTCAAATGAAATTCTGGGAAACATGGAGATGTTTGGAGTAGGCACGTGACTTTAGCAGAAAAGAAACACTTCATTTTTGACAAAATATCAAGTATACAAAACTGAATAACATAGACATAATATATAATAAGGATTTGAGAAAGACATTTCCTTAAAATATTTTCTGAGAGACTTTCATTCTGGTTCATCCTCTTTCTATTCCTCTGGTGTGACTGCTTCTAAGCATATAGACAGGGAAACCAACTTCATCATCACCTTCTTACACCACATATAGGATTTTTGATAGCAGAAATATGAGTGTGGATTAAAATCTGTGCTGCCATTGGATTCTAATACACTTCAAATCACTTCGGTACAGTTTTATGTAGCTGAAACCATTTTGATCAATTTGTGTGGTAAGCTTAGATGTTAGTCATGTAACATCCACAGGAGTTAATATAGTTCTTCAGAGATAAATTACATTCCGTACCACAGTGCATTGCACTTCTGAAATGCATATAGAAACTAGATGGTGAAATGGACCACATACTATAAAGAGAATGTCACAACTTTAGCACCTTTGATTGTGTAAACTACAGCACTATTGAAACTTCCCACATCCCTGGTTTTTACGCTATTTCTAACATAGACCGTGGTTTTAGTTCTAAGCATGTCCATGATTTTCAAATATCTGTTTTATTTCTTAAAATCACTTAAAAGTCAATATTTATTACAGCCTTTGTACTTTTATTACTTTTAGAATTCTCATTAAGTTACAAGAGTTATGCAAATTGCGTGTTAATTCATTCTATAAAATAAAGATATCATCTGTCTTAAAAAGTCCTTTCCATACTGAAAACAATTGTATACTTTTGTATTATTTTTGTTACCTCTGTCAAAATTTTACTATGAATTTTTAAAAAATAATTTAAATTACAAATATAGTTCATGTATTCAGACACAAAGTGATCCAAAAATCCAATGTGCCATTTCAATAGTTTGATTTGCAATATGGGTTAATACATAATCAAAAACTACTACAGGCTAGAAGACTATTTTCCAAGGAGTTGCACAAATTGTAAGCCTTTTTCATTTTCAGAGATTTGATAAGAAGAAATTGAATTTTCCAAGAATCATCATTTCATTTTATTTAAATATATCTCCTACCTACAAAAGGCAAAACAGCAGCTTTACCCATTGTTGAACTTCAGGTTTTGGCTGCAAAAGTAACAAGATTTTTAATTAGGAAATGTCATGTCCCCATATTCTAAAGGATTAATTTTCTCTCCACTATAAAAGCAAGCAGGGGAACTCAATCCCATATGCTTTTATACAATATTTCTCTTCCCATCTCATTCAGAATAAAAAACAAAATTCTCACCATGACTCATAAGGCCTTAAATAATCTGCCCTCACTCCACCTCAATATCAAGCCTATCTTCAACCACTCTCCCAGTGGTTTGCTTTTCTTCCACCAGTCATGTCTCCTTGCTATTACTTCTATGCCAAAACATATCCCTGGCTCAGGGCCTTTGCACTTACTGTACCCCATGTCTGAAATGTTCTTTGCCCACAGAGCCACGTGGCTCACTTCATCAGTTCATTCAACACCCTGTTCAATGTCATCTCAGAGAAGTCATTCTACCTAAAATCTCCCATCTTTTATCTCATCCCTCTCTGTTCTCTTCTGCCCATAGCAGGTGCTCAAATATTTGAAATGTCTGAATGAGTGCTGTAAGAAAACAGTGGTGGCAAAGATGAAACCATTTTTCCCAAGCCTGAGGGACATCTTCATGACAACCCTTGACATGAGTCTGGAAGGATGAGTAAG
This sequence comes from Theropithecus gelada, assembly GCF_003255815.1. NCBI lineage: Eukaryota > Metazoa > Chordata > Mammalia > Primates > Cercopithecidae > Theropithecus > Theropithecus gelada. The sequence continues at coordinate 47,104,917 of NC_037675.1, read as the reverse complement.
AACTCACTAGGCAAGAAATTGCATGCAGTTGTGCATAACAGCTGGTGGCTCAGGAAACTGAAATACAGAGTAAAAGGGGGTGAGCAGCTGGAGATGTAGCCTTGTCTGCCTTGCAATGGAACTTGGTCACTGCAAAGCAATTATGGCTTTTAACTCTGGAGAAGAGCTGATTTTCAACAAGATTAGGACTTTTTGAAATACTTCACAGACCAAAAAAAAATAGTTTGAAGGACAGAAGTGAGGCAGGTAAGAATAGAGTACAGGAGACAATTTAGTGGCCCAGTCGAATAGTCATGATGGGAGTTTGAATTTAGGCTGTATAATAGAGTGGTAATAGAAAATGATGCCTTTTGCTTATTAGAAAATCAGCAGTGATGATTATTCCATGTAAATAAAACTTGTAGTCATGTAGAATATTTTTCTTTCTTTATCTTAGTATAATTTGCTGAGCAGATGCAATATGAAAAAAGGAGAGAAATAAATACAGAAAAGTATCTAGTTCATTAGCAACTTACCACATTCTCTAAGAGATACCAGATGAATGGTGATGATCTCACCAGGTGCTGTGGCTCCTTGAAATTGCAACCAGTAAAATACATACCAAAAATGTTTCTAGAGCTTTTGAATTCCCATGAGACAAATGCATTTGAAAAGGCTTGCAGGTAATACACGGAAAATAATTGTAAGCAGTATATAGGGAATCTGACGAGTAGAAAGGACTGCTCAAAGTGAGACTAATACACAGTATTAAACTCAAATCAATAAAATTCTCTCTGGACTCAAGTACTATCTGGTCTTCACTTGGGTGATAAAACTGAATAATGAAACAAAACGTTCCATCATTTTTCCATATAGCAGCCAGAATTACGGCCTGAAGATGGAATTTTGAAAAGATTAGAAAGTTTTTCATGCTCAAAATAGCTTCATATCTAATAAGATTGTACCAAAATACACTAGTTGGTGAAGAGAAAAATGTAAGGATTCTTAGCTTTTCTGCCTTATTTTCTACTAAGTAAAAGCCACTCTGCTTATGGATTTAAAGAATATGATGACTGCATTTGCACATATATTAATATATTACCTCTCGCAAATCCAAACCCATCTTCTTTTTCCTACACGGACTACATTTCTTTTTTGCTAATTGGCTCATTGTTAGGCACAGCCAATCAAGAGTCCTGGAGGGACTCTGCCAGGTTAGAAGAGAAAGAAGGGATTTGCAGAAGTCCCCGGAGCTAGTGACTGTCCTGGCAGTTCAGCAGCAGATGCCCTCCAACAAAGGCCACCACAGTAGTGGTGGCTCTGAAGTTATCAATTTAAGTAGTCTCCATCAAGTTCCTTGATCACTAGAGTAGTGAGCAGCATCTTCCAGTGCCTGCCACACCTTCTACTCAGAGATCTGAATCACAGCCCTATTGATTCTTTCTCTAAATGCCTTTCTTGTGTACTTTCCCCCTATCTCTCGAAGTAGTAGCCCACAGAAAGTCTCTACAGAGGCTTCCTCTGTACATTTTAGTGTTCTCTTTTACCCTTAATAGTTAACCACTTTTATCTCATTAAAAATACTTTATATAAAATTTTCCCTGCTCAAATTACTGGCATGGTTTCTGTCTTATGACTGGACCCTATCTGATATAGTTTATGTTTGGAAATATGTCACATGCATCTTTATTCATCTCAATATTATGAGAGTTATAAAATTAAAACACAAATTCAGTTAAAAACTAAATGAGAAATTTGAATATGCATATTCATTAATCTGGTAATCCTCTAACAGGTAATTATCCTACAAGAATTATGGGATAAGTGCCCAAAAATTAATGCATAAGAATATTTTTCTCAAACTTTAAAAGAACAGAAACAGATTGAAACTATTTCAAATATAAAAGGAGACATGCTGAAGGATACCTAAAGGTCATAAAAGCAATGTAATATAAATAAGTACAGCTGGGAAGAATTCATGCAAACTTAAACTACTAACTAGAAAGTTGTCAAAACCAAGGCAGCAGCTTTCTCCATCCACCTCACAAGAACCATATCATCTATCCTCACAACCTGTTCTCCTAGTCCCCATATTCTGCTCTCCTTTCTTTTCTTTCCATAGCACTCCAATATGCTGTCTCACTCATTTTAAATGTCAGTTGTTTATTGTCTCCCTTCTCTAGAATGCTTACTATATGAAAGCAAAAATCTTGGCTTTATTCACTTATGTATCCCAAGAAGCTAGAACAATAAGTGGCACATAGTAGGTGCTCATATGTCTGCTCCATTTTTTCTCTTTCTATAGATTTTCAATTTCTTTTTAGTCCCCAGCTTACACATGGTCATATATGTCTTGGTTGTGGTGGATAAGCTTTTTCATGCGCTGCTGGATTCAGTTTGCCAGTATTTTATTAAGGATTTTTGCAACTCAACTATCAGTGGTTAGCACAATTTTTTTTAGTTCCATAGTTCCAAATTGTTGAGGAAGAAACCTGCTAGTATTCATCTCATCTTTTTGAGCCAAGTCAAAAGTTGTGAAAGCCTAGATTAATCCTCCATTTGTGGAGGGAATGGTGTATGCCATGTCCTCTATTCCATTGCCCATTTGAAATTCACAAGGAGATATGGATGGGTCAGGAAATGTTTTGCATTTGTAATACAAAAGTGATTCCTTATTGTAGCATTAATTTCAGGAACTATTTAGTGGCATTATTTTAAGTGTAATAATAGAAACTAAGTACTTCTTCATTCATATCCACATATTACAAGTGACATTACAGACTATATTCACATGGAAATATGTTGATTGTATATAATTAGATTTTTTAAAGACATAAAATAAAAAAGAGTAAGATTTTAAGGAGGAAATGCTCAGACATTGACAAAACAAGCATCAAAAACATCTAGGAAACCATGACCACACCAAGTGGACTAAATAAGGCACCAGTGACCAGTCCCGGAGGGGTGAAGATATGTGACCTCTCAGAGAGGGAATTTGAAATAGTTGTCTTGAGAAATCTCAGTGAACTTCAAGATAACACAGGTATTGCCTAGGTTGTCTTCCAGGCTTTTTTAACTTTTAGGTTTCACATTTAAGTCTTTAATCCATCTTGGGTTAATTTTTATATATGGTGTAACGAAGGGATTCAGTTTTAATCTTCTGCATATGGCTAGCCAGTTATCCCAACACCATTTATTACATAAAAAATCCTTTCCCCATTGCTTGTTTTTTTGTCAAGTTTCTTGAAGATCAGATAGTTGTAGGTGTCTGTTCTTATTTCTGGGTTCTGTATTCTGTTCCATTGGCCTATGGAACACCAAGATTAATAAAACAAATATTATTACAGCTAAAGAGAGAGAAAGACCACAATGTAGTAACAGCTGGAAAGTTCAACACCCACCTTCAGCATTGGACAAATTATCTAGATGGAAAATCCACACAGAAAAACCTGATCTGATCTGCACTATAGACCAAGTAGACCTAACAGACATTTATAAACATTTCATCCAACATCTGCAGAATTTACATACCTCTGGTCAGCACATGGAACATTCCTAAGAAGAGACCATGTATTAAGCTAAAAAAAGTCAAAAAAATTTTTTAAAAATGAAATAATATCAAGTATAACTTCTCACCACATGAAGTAAAACCAGAAATTAATAAAAACAGAGACAGTGGAAACTATAAAAACACATAAAAATTAAATAATATGTTCCCGAACAACCATTGGATCAATGAAGACATTAAGAAGAAAATTTAAAATTTTCTTCAAACAAAGGAAAATGAAAACACAACATACCAAAATCTATGGCAGGCAGGAAAATTAGTAGTAAGAGGCAAGTTTATAGCAATAAATGCCTACATCAAAAAGTAGAAACATTTTAAATAAACAACCTAACAATGCATCTTAAAGAACCAGAAAAGCAAGAGCAAACCGAACCCAAAAATAATAAAAGAAAATAAATAATATCAGAGCTAAAATAAACAAAACTGAGACTAAAAAAATACATAAGTTAACAAAATGAAAAGAAGTACTTTTTTGAAATGATAAACAAAATTGGAAAACCGTTCGTTAGCCACACTAATTAAGAAAAAAGGAAAAGGCCCAAATGAATATATCAGACATGAAAAAGGAGACATTACAACTGAGGATTAGTGACTATTATGAGCAACTATAAACCAATAAATTGGAAAACCTCGAAGAAATAGCTAAATTCCTAGACACATATAGCCATGAAGATTAAACCATGAAGAAAACCAAAACCTGAATAAACTAATAAAAAGTAATGAAATAGAGGTAGTAATAAAAAGTCTCCTAGCAAAGAAAATCCAGAACCTGAAGTCTATATTGTTGAAATCTATCAAACACTTAAAAAATGAATACCAATCTTACTCAAACTATTCCAAAAAAATAAAATAAGGAGGAGGAAATTCTTTCTTTCTTTCTTTCATTTTTTTTCCAAGACAGGGTCTTGCTCTGTCACCCAGGCTGCAGTGCAGTGGTGCAATCTCGGCTCACTGCAACCTCTGCCTCCTGGGTTCAAGCGATACTCCTGCCTCAGCCTACCAAGTAGCTGGGATTACAGGCACATGCCACCATGCCCAGCCATTTTTTCTATTTTCAGTAGAGACAGGGTTTCACTATGTTGGCCAGGCTGATCATGAACTCCTGACCTCAAGTGATCCACCTGCCTCAACCTCCCAAAGTGTTGGGATTACAGGCGTGAGCCACCACACATGTCCATGATCATTTCAGTCAGATGAAAAAAAAAATGATAAAAATTCAACATTCCTGCATGATAAAAACACCCAAAAACTGCCTATAGAAGGAACATACCTTAACACAATAAGAGTCATATGTGGCAAACACATGGCTACTGTCATACTCAATGAAGAAAAATTGGAAGCTATTTCTCTACGATCTAGAACAAGTCAAGGATTTCCTCTTTCACCACTTTTATTCAACATAGTATGGGAAATTCTAGCCAGAGCAATGAGGCTAAAGACATAAATAAAGGGCATCTAAACTGGAAATGAAGAAGTGAAATTACCCGTTTGCAGAAAATATAATATAATCTTATAATTCGAAAAACTAAAAACCACCAAAAAACTATTAAAAGTGATAAACTTAGTAAAGCTGAAAGATTCAAAATGAACACAGAAAAATCAGTAGCATTTCTGTATGTCAACAGGAAAGAATCTGAAAAGGAAACCAAGAAAGTAATCCTATTTACAATAGATAAAAATTAAATTAAAATACTTACAAATAAACTTAACCAATGAAGTGAAAGATCTCGACAATGAAAACTGTAGAACATTCATGCAAGAAATTGAAGAGTTCACAAACAAATTGAAAGATACGCCACGTTTATGGATTGGAAGAATAAATATTGTTAAAATATTACTACTATTCAAAGTAATCTGCAGGTTCAATACAATTCCTATCAATATTCCAGTGCCATTCTTTACAGAAAGAAGATAATATCCTAAAATTTGTATGGAACTACAAAAAAAAAAAAAAAAAAAACCTTTGAATAGCCAAAGCAATCCTGAGGGAAAAAAAATCTAGAAGTATCACATTATCTGACTTCAAATTATACTACAAAGCTATAATGACCAAAACAGTATGATACTGGCATAAAAAAAGACACACAGGCCAATGAAACAGAATGAAGAACCCAGATACCAATCTATGCATTTACAGCAAACTCATCTTCAACAAAAGTGCCAAGAACATACAATAGGGAAAGGACAGTCTTCAATAGGTGGTGCTGGGAAATTTTGATATCCACTGGATTCATTTCTCACCATATACAAAATTAAAATCAAAATGAATTAAAGACATATCTAAGACTTTAACCTATGAAACTACTAGAAGAAAATATTGGGGAAACATTTCAGGACATTGTTCTGGGCAAAGATTTCTTGAGTAGGACCTCAAATGCACAGGCAACCAAGGCAAAAATAGGCAAATGGAATCATATCAAGCTAAAAGTCTTCTGCACAGCAAAGGAACTAATCAATAAAGTCAAGAGATAACCCACAGAAAGGGAGAAAATGTTTGCAAACTACTCATCTGATGAAGAATTAATAACCAGAATATGTAAGATGAACAACTCAAAAGGAAAAGAAAACAAATAATCCAATTTAAGAATTGGTAATAGATCTGAATAGAGATTTATTGAAAGAACACATACAAATGCCCAATAATTAATTTTTAAAATGCTCAACATCACAAATCACCAGAGAAATACAAAACATGTATATCATCTCACCCCAATTAAAATGGCTTTTATCAAAAAGACAGGCAATAACAAATCGTGGTGAGGCTGTGGGGAAAGAAGAACCATTGTACATTGTTCGTGGGAATGTAAATTAGTACAGCTACTAGGAAGAACAGTATGGAGGTTCCTCAAGAAATAAAAAATAGAACTATCATACAATCGAGCAATCCCACTGCTGGCTATATATCCAAATGAAAGGAAATCAGTTACTATACTGAGACATCTATACTCCCATGTTCACTGCAGCACTATTCATAATAGCCAGGATATAAAATCAACCTAGGCGTCCATCAACAGGTGAATGGATAAAAAAAAAAGTGGTACATATACACAATAAAATATCATAGAGCTATGAAAAAGTAGTCCTGTGTACTTGTCTTGCAACAAGATGAATTGAATTCATATGTGGGAGCCTAAAAATTTGAACTCATGGCAAGAGAGTAGAATGATGGTTACCAGAGGCTGTGAAGGTGGGGAGATGAGGAGATTGAGGGGAAGAGCAGAGGGTTAATGGGCACAAAATGCAGTTATAAGAAATAAAATTTAGTGCATAGCAGCACAATAGGGCTACTATAGTTAACAATAATGTATTGTATATTTCAAAATAACTACCAGAGCGGAATTAGAATGCTCCTAACATAAAGAAATGTTTAATGCTTGAGGGGATGGATATTCCAATTATCCTGATTTGATCATTACATATTGTATGCTTGTATCAAAATATCACATGTACCTATAAATGTGTATAACTTGGGTATTTATAACTTAAAAATGTAAATAAATAAATAATAAAATAAAACAAACAAAAGAGTAAAAGTTTATTTCTATATGTATAAAATTCTGGAAGGGTATTTACCAAAGTGTTATAGTGATTATGTTGGGTGATGAGAATATAACTTACTTTTATTTTCCCTTTTAATGATTTTTTATATTTTCAGATTTATTTTACAATGACCATTTTCTCATGTTATAACAATAGAATAAAGCCACCTACAGTCTGCAGGAGGAAATAGAAGAGAAAAAAAATAAAATTTATTTTTATAAAACTCAGTTACTCAAGAAGACATCCCTAGCTAGATAATCAAAACTATCCTGTCACATAAAAATTAAATAAAAGTTAATCATATAGTAGGTGAGCTTCAACAATGATACAAACTGCAATAAATTGAAATATATTAAGGATATTTACATTTATAAATTAATAATATTTTTAAAAATGATCTCCTTTTGGTAGTATGCAACTAAGTTGTTATCTTAAAAACTAGTAAATAAAGGAAAAGAATAAATCATGTGTCCAACTTTTCCTACATGAACTGCACTTCTACGTAATCAAATAGGAGATGAGGGAAATGTCTTTTTATAAAAGATATTCTAATTTATAAATTAAAAATAAATGCCACAATTAGAAAACATCATTTACAAATGCCAATTAATTCCATTAAATAGCAATGGCTGCTAAAGTCACAAAAAGGGAGAAAACTAGACATCATGTATCTAAATCATCCCAAATACTATGCATGGTCTTGTCAAAGTGATCAAGCCTAAGTCAGATCAACTGCTGTTTTGGATGTGCGAGAAATACCCATGAGAAAGAAACATTTTGAACTGCACAAGGATAGCATCTTCAAACTCCACAACTGTGGGAAATTCCACCTATTGAATTTTCTAGTTCTTCAATAGACATGATAGAGAAATGAAAGGGATGGAAGAGAAAGACATACATTTTAAAAGACTTACAAGACATGTCAAAAATTTTTAAATGTAGACTACAATGTCTATATTTGAGTAATAAAATTGGAAAAAGGACTATACAAAGAAGTCATTACCATAAAATCTAGGATAATGGCAGGAGGGAGGGAGTTATAATTGGGAAGAGGCAAATTAAAGGGGCTTCTCACGTGACTAGAAAAGTTATTATTCTTGGCACAGGTGATGTTTACCATATAGTAATTCATCAAGCCATACATTTGACTTGGGTGAGTTTCTGTATCTGTCCTTTATTTTGCAATAAACATGGTTTACAATGTAAGCAGTGTTGACATATAGTAAGATTCAATGACGTTTAACTTTTCTTCTTTGGGAGTTCAGGCCCCAGTGGGGTAAAAGTGAAAAGCAAAAAACTGCCTGAGATAACAAGATGCTACAAGGAGGACAGAAAGTGAAACACCATATAGGAAAGTGAATGGTGGTGAGAATGATTAATTTCTCCAACTTTATAATTTTGTCTTGTCCAATTCATATCTCTATTCACAATATATTGTACTGTCTTTGGAGTACAACCACATGGAGGCCTAAGAGTGAAATGATCCTTCCCAGCCAAGTTCCAGAGGATAATTTCTCAGGCTATCTTATATTTTCTAGTTATCATATATAATTGTGCATAATGAAAAATTAAAATGTCAATAATATTGGAGATACATGTTAATTGGATCATCAAAACAAAAATGTTCTAGAAAATATTAGCAGAAGTGTTACACATTGGTTTCCAAGTCAGCAAACTAAATCATAATTTCTAACAAAGGAAATCAGCACCAGGTCATCACTCTAAGTAAT
>NC_037675.1:46741753-46796000 GCF_003255815.1 Theropithecus gelada | reverse complement strand
TTTTTTTTTTTTTTTTTTTTTTTTTTTTTTTTTTGAGACGGAGTCTCACTCTGTCTCCCAGGCTGGAGTGCAGTGGCCCGATCTTGGCTCACTACAACCTCCGCCTCCTGGGTTCAAGAGATTCTCCTGCCTCAGCCTCCTGAGTAGCTGGGACTACAGGCGTCCACCACCACCCCCAGCTAATTTTTGTATTTTTAGGAGAGACAGGGTTTCACCATATTGGCCAGGTTGGTCTCGAACTCCTGACCTTGTGATCCGCCTGCCTCAGCCTCCCAAAGTGCTGGGATTACAGGCGTGAGCCACCGCGCCTGGCCAATGATTAATGTTTTAATTGAATTAACTATGGATGTTTAAGTGCTATTATGTCTTCTCTTTTTAGATGAGTTGCAAGAACAAAGAATAAAATTACTAATGAAGAGTTAACAGGAAAATTCCTTTATTTTATTAACAATAACTCAATAAGTCTCCAAATAGCAAACCACAATGTTCTCAAAGAAATTAGTTGCCCACCTTTGTCCATTCATTTATACAACAAAGGCTTGTATTAATTATTTGTCAGCCACTCTACTTGACTAGGGAAAAAAGAGATGAAAGTTATAGTTCCTGCCTTCAAGGAGCTTACAGTCTAATCAGGGAGAAAGAAAAAAATACAGCTTAATAGATGCCAAGACACATTTTGGTCATTCCAGTTGAAAGAATTATCTTCAAAAAAAGAGACAGCAGCAGCTTAGGCTGAGGAAACTGCATAAACCTTTGAAAAATAAAGGGCTGTAGAAACTGTAAAGGGTGAAAGTGACAGCTAGAAAGGTGAATAGAATCTTTGTTAAGAAAGACCTTGAATATCATACTGGAGAGTTTGGATTTTATTCTGAAATCGAAGAGAAAGGATCATAGAAGGCTTCTAATATCAAATATCTCATTTAGAAAAATTATCTTCGCAGTGATATGGAAGATGAGTTTGAAGAAAGAAAAAATTTCCATTAAATCTAAAAGCAACTCCTAAAATAGAAGACAGTTTCATATTACTACAAATGTAAAAAGAATAATGTTACACTTAAGCAGACTGTCTAGAGAGATTTGAAATACTGTGCAATACCTTCGCAATTCAAATAACTGGTTACAAAAACTAAACAACCCTGGCTCCTTAAAGATTTAAAACTTAGTCTGAAAATTATCAACAGTTATTTTCTAACTATTTTTAACATGACCAAACAGCCTTAGCATTCCTTCTGCTTAACTCAACTTTAGACAAGTTTCTCCTCAATATAAGCCCCCAGTCTCTCTTTACTTACAGCATTCACTTTCAGAAAACTTTCCATTGTAAATTCTTTTTTCTGCCCCTTTGAGATGTAAACACCATCTGGGAAAGTCTTTCTCAAGAACTTAAGAGCCATCCCTTTGAAATGTAATCATCAAGAAAGATAGCTTCTATCTCCCAGTCTCTGTGGGAAGGTAGAAGTCTAACTTCAATAAGCACCAATGAGTAACATACATGGCCTAACCACACTGACCAATGTACTCCCTAATGCCCTCCAAAACTCTTCCAATAACTCACTCCAATGCTCATAAAACTCTCCCACCTTTTGCATCAACGGAGTTGAGTACAATCTATCCCATAGTGCTATGCTGAGAGCATTCATCCATATCTCCTTTGTCTTGCTAATCCCTATTCATCCTTCACATCTCAGCCGGAATATCTTTTTCTCTAGGAAGTCTTCTATGGTACTAGCCATCTAAGTCTAGGTCAAGTACCTTCCTCTACTTTATCTAAGACAGCATTTATTACACTTTATTAGTTGCCCATTTACTTGTCCCTGGACTCTATTAAGTCTCCATCAGGATAAGAAGCATATTTGTCGTGTTCACCATAGTGCATATAGTTTTAATGAATAAATATTTGTTAAATAAATTAATGAATGACTATAAAAATGGTCCAGTCTTCCATTCAAGCCAGCACACTGATTAGGCTCCTGACATTTCAGAATAGAATCCTAACTTTGTTACCTTCTTATCTGTTTTTATCCCATGTGGACCTGCCTTCAGTCATTCACAGAAAGGATTCTATGTCTTTGTCAAAAACTACAACCTCAAATTGTCTGTTTTCCTCTTTCTTTAGACTTAGCCAAGAAAATTTGAGGCAAATTGCCCTAAAAGAAAACAATCTGCCTTTTTTTCTCTACATGCTCTAAACTATAAAGTATGAGAAGATGACAGTTTCACATTAGTATAAAAATAAAGATAAGAATCAAGTGGGACCACCAAAAGTCTACATAGGTGGACCATATTAGTTTGGTCCCTCAAAGACTCACCTGGGCCACTACTACATTTGAAAACTCCGTGGGCACTATGCACTCAGAATTTTGTGTGAAAGGCACACACACATACTCTATAGTCTGTTTGAACAGCATCCCCTGGAGTTATACAAAGCACCATGGCCTTGAAATCACCTCTATCAAGTTGCTGTTTGTGTTAAGCCTCTAGCTTTAATTTTAAAAAGCCAGAAACAGACACAAAAAATTCACTCCCAGGTTTTCAGTAAACATATTGTTAATGAAATTTTCCTCTTCAATAATTAGCATGCAACAAAGAAATATATTTTTGAATTTGATGTTAGCACAATCCAATGCTGGTTTCTTGAAGAAAGGTAGTAAAACAAACCACTATCAATTCTAGAGGAAAATTCTGAAGGCTCCTCTTCCCTCCCTGTCCCCATTCACTGTGTCCCTAAGAAGGAAAAGTCTTCTTGTAAACCAGGCAAATTCCAAGGTACTCTTTGTGTTATAGTACTAGGTATCTTCTGAGAATGTCTAACTTCCATGATGCTGGAGACACAAGATAGAACTCAAGTATTTCACTTTTCCGGGAAGAGGCACTCTCTCTACCTATACCTCATTGCCTTCTTTCCCCTTAAATAGCTATGTGGGAACCAGAGAAAGCCTGAGGGAAAAGGAGTGCACTTTGATCGGCCTCTTCTAGGAAAAAAAAAGTCCTCCAGAACTAACCTAACTCACTAGCATTCAGGACTCCCCTTCGGTTTTGAGTCAAATCTCAAGTTAAAAAAAAAAGTATATCCCTTTTTCTGGTATAGTCCTCTACAACACATTTTCCCTGAGGGGCAGTAATGACAGGGTGGAATGAATCTTTGGTGCACTACTTTATTAACACAGAAGCACTCATTTTGAAAGATTTAGGAATAGCCAAAATTTTCAAAAGGAAAAATTAATGAGGCTTTAAACATTAAAATATAATTAAAAACTATAACAATTGTTAAATGTGGCATTGCCAGACAAGAGAAATTTAATAGAAGAATTTTAAGTAGGAGAATGACATATTCAGATTTGTATTTTGAAAGAGAATGTGGAGAATGGATTACAAGAGGGCAAGAGTAGACACTAAGACAACAGTTCAGAAGTTTTATGGTAATCCAGGGAGGAAGTAAAAAGGGCTTGAACAAATGGAAATGGAAAAGGGAATGGAGATAAATGGACTAATCCAAAACATATTTTAAAAATTACAGTCATCACAACTTCCTGGTTGATATGATAGAGGTGAGAGAGAAAGAACAGGTGTGAATGGTGCTGAGTTTCTTGAATTTACTACCTGGTGGATGTAAAAAGAAAACAAAATTTAAGGACTTTTCAAATTTATTATGCCAAGGGGAAAAGTTAAGCCTTAATGCTTTCCAAACAGCTGCCCTCACACTTTGCACTTGAATAAACTCTTTTAACTGGATCCTGAGCCTTTTGATTATTTTAGGCTGACATGGATAAAGGTGTCTTTCACAGAGACTGGAAACATAACAGGGGGAGAAAGTTTGGAAGGAAGATATTAAATGGGGTTTGGGATATTATTAATGTAAGATATCTTCATGATAAACAAATAGAGATAACAAGAAAGTTGTTGGGTTTAATTTAAAAGATAATTGTCAGACTGGGCATGGTGGCTCACGCCTGTAATCCCAGCATTTTGGAAGGCCGAGGCAAGCAGATCGCTTGAGGTCAGGAGTTCGAGGCCAGTCTGACCAACATGGTGAAACTCTGTCTCTACCCAAAAGTACAAAAATTAGCCTCCCCGGTTCAAGCATGGTGGCAGGCACCTGTAATTCTAGCTACTCAGGAGGCTGAGGCAGGAGAATCGCTTGAACCCTGGAGGCGAAGGTTGCAGTGAGCTGAGATTGCACTACTGCACTCCACCCTGGGTGACAGAGTGAGACCCTGTCCTGCCAACCCCCCAAAAAACAAAAAGATAATTGTGACCTAGAGATGTAGATTTGGGAGTCAGCACCATAGAGGTAATTCTTAAAGCCATAATGGTGCTGAATAGGACCCAAGAGAGTATATAGAGTGAGAAAAAAAGTATGGCAAAACTTTGAGTATTACCTAAAGAATGGTAAAGAATGGACAGCAAGAACGGATTCTGCAAAGCGGACTGAAAAGGAGCAAGACAGAGAAATTGGATGAAAAATGGGAGAGTAACATACCAGAGCAACTACTGGAAGAGGGATTTTTCAGGAAAAAGAGAGTGTGACTGGGTCAGCAGCATCAAATGCTACTGATAAGTCAAGTCATAGTAAAAGGAACTGAAAAATGCCCATGGGACTCAGCTACAAGGAAGTGAGGACCTTGACAGAAGTACTTCAGTGAAGTGAAAGGATGCTGTCTGCAAACAGATTGAAAAATAAATGCAAGTGATGAAACAGCAACAGAGCACATGAACAACATTTCCAAGAGGCTTGAATGTAAAGAGGAAAAAGAAAATGGAGAAAAATAAGGCAGGATTAGGAGTTGTTGCTACAGAGAGATTTTACTGATTTGATTGTTTATTTCGTTTTTGAGTAGTAACTTTTTGCTGTTGTTTTGTTAGTTTTAAAATAGGAGAAAACTGAATATGTTTAAATGCTCCATGATTCGTGCCTCCTGGTATTCATGGCTTTGTGTAGTTCTCTTTCCACCTCACAATGCCTGAACTTTCACATTCAATAGGTCAGATCTATGTAAACAATAGGATAATATGGAAATGGTGGTGTGTGATTGTGATTCCTGAAGCTAAGTCATAATGGGCATTGTAATTTCTTTCTTTCTTTTTTTTTTTTTTTTTTTTGAGATGGAGTTTCACTCTTGTCACCCAGGTTGGAGTGCAATGGCACGATCTCGGCTCACTGCAGCCTCCGCCTCCTGGGTTCAACCAATTCTCCCTCGGCCTCCCAAAGTGCTGGGATTACAGGTGTGAGCCACGGTGCCCAGCCAAGACATTGTAATTTCTTCCTTGTTATCTTGGATTGCTAGCTCTGGAGACAGCCAGTGTCATGTTGTGAAGACGTTCAAGTAGTCCTTTGAAGAGGTCCATGTGGCAAGAAACAGGCTTCCTGCCAATAGCCCTCTAAGTGAGGCATCCTAGAAGTGGATTTTCTATCCCTAATCAAGCTTTCAGATAATTGTCAGCCTTAGCAGACATCTTGACTGCAACCTCATGAGAAACTCTGAGCCAAAATCACCCAGCTTAGTCACTATCGGATTTCTGATGCACAGAGACTGTAAGGTAATAAATGTGTATTGTTTTAAGCTGGCAAGTTGTTATGCTGCAAAACATAACTAATACAGGTTATGGTATTAAAGGAAAGAAGACCGGGCGCGGTGGTTCACGCCTGTAATCCCAGCACTTTGGCAGGCCGAGGTGGGCGAATTACCTGAGGTCGGGAGTTCAAGACCAGCCTGCCCAACATGGTGAAACTCCGTTTCTATTAAATATACAAAAATTAGCCAGGTGCAGTGGCGCACACCTGTAATCCCAGCTACTCTGGAGGCTGAGAATCGCTTGAACCCGGGAGGCGGAGGTTGAGGTGAGCCGAGATAGCGCCACTGCACTCCACCCTGGGCGACAGGGTGAGACTTTGTCTCAAAAAAAAAAAAAAAGAAAAAAAGGAAAAAAAAAAAGGAAAGAAGTTAAAAATATTTTTAAAAAGGAGGAAATCATTGATATGCAATATATCTGGGGACACAGAAGAAGGAAGTGTTCTCTAAGTGAAATGAACAGCCTCAAATGGAAGAAAGAGTGCCTCTTTCATTTCATAGGAGGAAAATAAAAGGATGGCCGTATTAGGTCAAGTTGTTTGTCAGTAGCAAGGAATGAGGAAGTATGCATCCAATGTTCTGTTTTCTCTGAAAAGAAGAAAGTGGGGTTATCTGTTAATAATGACGGAGGAAGTGGAGGGGTTTAACTTGAAGAGGATAAAGAAATTTTAAGTAGCTGCTGTGGAAAATAGGAAAGATATGACTAAGGAACCATAAAAGGATTTCTCAATAGCATTCAGATCCCAGTTGATGTCAGAGATCATGAATTTTTTATATAACCAATCTGTGAATTTTCTCCAAAATAGAGGTGAACTACAGGAGTTCCTGTTGGCAAATCCTCACAAAGCAGCTTTGAATCACAGTTCAAATTAAGACAAAGTTGCCTGCACTGTGGTCTAATCACAGCTTGACAATTAAAAATGGCAGGTGTGATTGAAGAGAAGCATGGTGCTTTACATACAAAAGAGATGGAAAACTATATGGCTAAGGAAATTCAAACTAATCCCCCAACCATTGTTGTATAGAGCTATGGCTATGTAGCTAGTTTCTTTTAAAATGTCAAGAAATACAATAGTGTAGAAAATTATTAGAAATATTTTCTGGGTATTAATGATTCATTATTTCTTGCTCTTTCATCTAAATACCTTTCCTTTCTCTTCTAGTCTCTCCTGTTACTTTAATAGGCAACCATTACAGAGCCTAATGAAACACTCCCCAAAAAATAAGCAAAAAATACCTCCCTTCATGCTTAAATTTAATGAATTGCATTCTTTAGAAATGGCCCATCAAATATGTTTACCCATTGAATGCAACATATACATAAATTTAATCTAACAAATAACTCAAGAAATAATTTCTATGATCCAGCATATAAACTTTTCTTTATAAAATAGATATCCATGATTCAAATTCAAATGTCAGAGCAGCAGTATATAAACCACCTTCAATCAGGCTTGTTGTAGTCTGTCTCTTTAAATACTACATTTTAAATTCCAATATAAGCCAGGCTTAGAAAGACTTACACATTCCCACCATGCATTAGCGGAACAAGAAAAAATACCTTAAATGTGAATGCTGCCCCCTTGTTAATCATATTCATTAAAGAATAAAATATTTTATACAAATAAAAATTTTTAGGCTCCAAAGTATGGAATGTAGTATTTTTCAGCCATGACTTTTTAAAGAGGTATATTTCTAAAAATACCTTGGGCTTTATTTCAGTAAACAATAACACACAATAATACAAACAGATACACTGCCAAGTCATTATTCCCATCCTTATTAAGGCAAATAGCACCACTAACCTGAAGCACTATAAATAATGAAAGTGTTAAACTGATTTCAATGAATAATTCATGAAACCCAATTCTTCCAGTTTCCTTGGCAGTACTCTTACAGCCAGATGAAGCAATGCAGAATGATTACAAAGATGTATCATCTGTATTATTGGGGTATATGCCTTATCTATTAAACTAGCTCATTTATTTAAAAAATAATAATCATCTCACAGCTACTTTGTATTCTAAATGTTTGCTTCTATAAGATAATGTGATGCAAATGTACCTTACTGGAGTCTGAAAATGAGATAATGTCCAAACAATGTCTGCTTCACACTCAGGACCTGATTTAGGAGTGAACTGAACCTCCAAGGGTAAGATGGAACATGCTGTGACTCTCAGAGACACTGTGTTGCATTCCTGATCCAGCACTTCACCAAGATGAAGGAGTTTAGGGTCATCAAAAAGGATCCTGGGAGTTCAGTGAGCAGAGAAACTGGTTCTAATTCTGGATCTGCCATTGACTTGATTTGACCTCAGCCAAGTAATGTAACTTGTCTAGATTTTCATCCCTAACTCTTTCACATGAGACTGGAATAACTATGAGGCTCCTTCTGGTCTTCATTTTCAGCAGTCTACATCACCACCAAACCAATTTTCTAGCTTCCAGCCATATTCTACTAAATTGCAAGAATCATGAATGCAGAGAGATGTTTTGTTCACCAATGTATCCTCAGCATCTAGCACAGCATTGGAGTATTTCAACATAAATTTATTGAGTAAATGAATTAACCTAGTATAATTGAAAAACACACTATCAATCCCAAATGTGTTTCTTCTTTAAAACAATGTTTGACACAGCAAAAGTCTGGAATTGCTAAAGCCCTAAACTGCTGACAAAAACTAAAGATAAGAGAATCATTACATTCAACAACAAATACCTTAGTGTTTGGTTTTCTCACCAAACTATCAGAGCAATATATTTTTCAAAGTTTATGATGGAGCAAGTATTAAAATTTTGTTTTTCTGTTGCTCCGAGTAGCTAGGTTTAGGTCTAGCATTCTGAATAATCAGCTGGCTATTCGTTTTGATAGTAATCCTATTGCAAAGCAATAAATCCTCTCCCTCTTCCAATACAGAGATATGAGCATATGTGCACACTTAAGCCTGTATCTCTTCTCAAAACACAGACTTAAAAACTATACACTCTAAGAAAATGTTTAAATCATGGAATATTCTAGACGAGACTATTCTATAGCTTCTGCCAACTTTATACCTGCCACCAGTCTATCTTGTGATTTATTCCCATTCTCTGATTGAACCTCTGCCCTACGGAATTTTAGCATTTTCTCCAATAATTGAAGATTAACACTCTGTTACTACCCTCAGAAATTCTTCCTGATCTAGGCCAGCAGTGATAGTGAGGGAGAAGCATTTTAAGTTTTGCTTTCCCAGATATCTGAAATTTATTCAAGTAGATTCTTATAACCACTCAAAAATAAGAAAAAAAGATATTTTATATCTAAGAAATGCCTCTGTGATAGATGATTTCTACCATATTGTGCTTCGTATAATAATGGTACAATATGAAAGATTATAATGTAAATGATAAAGTATAGCAGATAAGCCCAGAGCCATTTAATAAAGTAACAGTGGTGACCCTTATAAAAGACATCCAATATTTATTCTACCATTGTTCCATTGAATAATAAAAACATGGTTTCAGAATTTTATCAAAGCTTAAGTTTGCTAATAATTGGTTCAAGAATGAGTAGAAACATACCTCGTTTAATTGTGCTTCACTTTAGTGTGCTTCTCAGATGGTGCATTTTTTATAAATTGAAGGTTTGTAACAACCCTTACATGAACAAGTCTATTGGCACCATTTTTCCAACAGCATATGTTTACTTCTTGTTTCTGTGTCACATTTGGTAATTCCCACAATATTTCAAACTTTGTCATTACTATTATATCGTTACAGTGATCTGTGATCAGTGATCTTTGATGTTACTATTATAATGTTTTGGGGGCACCAAGAACCACTCCAATATAAGATAGCAATTTTAATATATAAATATAATGTGTGTTTTGAGGGCTCTGTCTCTCTCCCTCTCCATGGGCCTCCCTATTCCCTGAGACACAACACTATTAAAATTAGAACAGTTAACAACACTCTAATAGCCTGTAAGTGTTAAAGTGAAAGACAGAGTTGCATGTCTCTCACTTTAAATCAAAAGCTAGAAAAGATTTAGCTTAGTGGGGAAGTTGAAAGCAAAACAGACAGAAGGCCAGACCTCTGGCACCAGTTAGCCAAGATGTGAATGCAAAAAAAAATTCTTGAAGGAAGTTAGAAGTTTTATTCCAGTGAACACATAAATAATAGGAAAGCAAAACAGCCTCATTATTGATAATAAAGTTTGAGTGGTCTGCATAGAAGATCAAACCAGCCACAAGATTTCCTTACACCAAAGCCTAATCCAGAGCAAGGCCCTAATAATTCTCTTTAATTCTATCAAGGCTGAGAGATGTGAGGAAGTTGCAGAAGAAAAGTTAGGAACTAGCAGAGGTAAGTTCATGGGGTTTAAGGAAACAAGCCATCTCCATAACATAAAAGTGAAAGGTGAAGCAGCAAGTGCTAATGTAGAAGCTACAACAAGTTATCTAAAAAAAAGTCTAGCTAAGATCATTGATGAAAGTGGCCACATGAATCAACAGATTTTCAATGTAGACAAAACAGTCTTCTATTGGAAGAAGATGCCATCTAGACTGTAATAGCTAAAGAGGAAAAGTCAATGCCTAGTTTCAAAGCACAGGTTAACTTTCTTGTTAGGGAATAACGTAGCTGGTGACTTTCAGTTGAAGTTAATGCTTTTTTACCAATCCAACAATGCCAGGGCCCTTAAGAATTGTGCTAAATCTACTCTGCTTATGCTCTAGAGATGGAAGAACAAAGCCTGGATGATGCACATCTGTTGATAACATGGTTTACTGAATATCTTTTTTTTTTTTTTTTTTTTTTTTGAGACAGAATCTCACTCTGTCTGTCACCCAGGCTGGAGTGCAGTGGCACAATCTCGGCTCACTGCAAGCTCTGCTTCCCAGGTTCATGCCATTCTCAGCCTCCTATGTAGCTGGGACTACAGGCACCCACCACCACTCCTGGCTAATTTTTTGTATTTTTAGTAGAGACGGGGTTTCAACGTGTTAGCCAGGATGGTCTCAATCTCCTGACCTCGTGATCCGCCCACCTTGGCCTCCCAAAGTGCTGGGATCACAGGAGTGAGCCACCGTGCCCAGCCGGTTTACTGAATATCTTAAGCCCACTGTGGAAACCCACTTCTCAGAAAAAAATTTTTTTCAAAATATTACTGCTCATTGACTATTCACCTGGTCATCCAAGAGCTCTGATCGAGATGTACAAGGGAATTAATGTTATTTTCATGCCTGCTATTACAACATCCATTCTGCAGCACATGAATCAAGAAGTCATTTCAACTTTCAAGTATTATCATTAAGAAATATATTTTGTAAGGTTATTACTGCCATAAATAGTGACTGTTGTCATGGATCTGGGCAAAGTGCATTGAAAATATTCTGGGGAAAAAAAAATCACCATTCTAAATGACATTAATAACACTTGTGATTCATGGGAGGAGACTGAAATATCAGCGTTGAAATAGTTTAGATATTTGTCCACTTCTAATCTCATGTTGAAATGTGATCCCCCATGTTGGAGGTGGGGGCTGGTGGGAGGTGTTTGGGCCAGGAAGGTGGATCCTTCATGAATGGCTTAGTGACCTCCCCATGGTAATAAGTGTAGTCTTTCTCTATTAGTTCACATGAAAGCTGGTTGTTTAGGCCGGGCGCGGTGGCTCAAGCCTGTAATCCCAGCACTTTGGGAGGCCGAGACGGGCGGATCACGAGGTCAGGAGATCCATACCATCCTGGCTAACACGGTGAAACCCCGTCTCTACTAAAAAATACAAAAATCTAGCCGGGCGAGGTGGCAGGCGCCTGTAGTCCCAGCTACTCGGGAGGCTGAGGCAGGAGAATGGCATAAACCCGGGAGGCGGAGTTTGTAGTGAGCTGAGATCCGGCCACTGCACTCCAGCGCGGGCGACAGACCGAGAGTCTGTCTCAAAAAAATAAAAAATAAAAAATAGAAAGCTGGTTGTTTAAAGAGCCTGGCATCCCCCTCTTGCTCCCTCTCTTGCTATGTAACACACCAGTTCCCCCTTCACCTTTTGCCATGATTGTAAAATTTCTGAGGCCTCACAGAAGCCAATCCTGGTGCCATGCTTCTTTTACAGCCTGCAGAGCTGTGAGCCAAATACATCTCTTTATAAATTACCCAGCATCCAGCATTTCTTTGTAGCAATGCAAAATGGACTAATATAAACGTTAACAAGAATTTGGAAGAAGTTGTTTCCAGCCCTCTTGGATGACTTCGAAACCTTCAAACCTTCAGTGGAAGAAGTAAGTGCAGATGTGATGGAAATAGCAAGAGAACTAGAATTAGAAATGGAGCCTGAAGGCCGGGGGCAGTGGCTCACGCCTGTAATCCCAACATTTTGGGAGGCCGAGGCGGGCGGATCACCTGAGGTCAGGAGTTCGAGACCAGCCTCAACATGAAGAAACCCCATCTCTACTAAAATTACAAAAATTAGAAGGGTGTGGTGGTACATGCCTGTAATCCCAGCTACTTGGGAGGCTGAGGCAGGAGAATTGCTTGAACCTGGGAGGTGGAGGTTGCGGTGAGCCGAGATCGTGCCATTGCACTCCAGCCTGGGCAACAAGAGTGAAACTCTGTCTCAAAAACAAAAAAGAAATGGAGCCTGAGGCCGGGCGCGGTGGCTCAAGCCTGTAATCCCAGCACTTTGGGAGGCCGAGACGGGCGGATCACGAGGTCAGGAGATCGAGACCATCCTGGCTGACACGGTGAAACCCTGTCTCTACTAAAAAATACAAAAAACTAGCCGGGCGAGGTGGCGGGCGCCTGTAGTCCCAGCTACTCGGGAGGCTGAGGCAGGAGAATGGCGTGAACTCGGGAGGCGGAGCTCGCAGTAAGCTGAGATCCGGCCACTGCACTCCAGCCTGGGTGGCAGAGCGAGACTCCGTCTCAAAAAAAAAAAAAAAAAAAAAAAAAAAAAAAGAAATGGAGCCTGAAAATGGGACTGAATTGCTGCAATCTCATGATAAGATTTGAACAGATGAGCAGTTGCTTCTTATGGATGAGCAATGAAAGTGGTTTCTTGAGATGAAATCTACTGCTAGTGAAGATGCTGTGAACACTGTTGAAATGACAGAAAAGGATTTGGAATATTACATATAGATAGTTGACAAAGCAGCAGCAGGGTTTGAGAGGGTTGACTCCAGTTTTAAAAGAAGTTCTACTGTGGGTAAAATGCTAGCAAATAGCTTTGCACAGTGCAGAGAAATCTTTCACGAAAGGAAGAGTCAATCAATGAGGCAAACTTATTATTGTCATATTGCTGCAGTCACCCCAACCTTTAGCAACCACCACTCTGATGATTCAGCAATCATCAACATCAACGCAAGAGCCTCCACCAGCAAAAGGATTGTGAGTCACTGAAGTTCAGATGATCATTGGCATTTTTTAGCAATAAAATATTTTTAAATTATGGTATGGATGTTGTTCTTTAGACATAATGCTATTGTATACTTAGTAGACTGCAGTATAGGGTAAACATAACTTTTTATGCACTGGGAAGCCAAAAAATTCATGTAACTCACTTTATTTCAATATTCACTTTATTGTGGTGGTTTGGAACTAAACCCACAAATCTCTGAGATATGCTTGTAGTGGCATAATTATTATCAATTAGACATGAAAAGAGAAATGCTAGAAGCCTCTAGAAATATTATTCTTTGTTTATAAAACAGAGTGAGAATAAAACCTGGTGTCTCTTACAGCTGGACAGCTGCATATGAACAAGAAAACATGTAACTCAGTTGCAGCCACTTAAAAATCACAAAGGCAATCAGCCTTAGTTTGAAGCCTGACATTGCAGATGGCATAACAGAAAACAGAAAGAAGCTAGGTCCATGATGCCATTAATGAGCTCCTAAAGCATTTAAACTTGTAGCCAACCTTACTTCTAGATGCTCTGTTATTTGAGAAAACAAATGTTTTTGCTTAAATTAGTTTAAGTTAAGGCTTCTGTTACTTGCAGGCTGAAGAATTCTATCTGATATATATAGTGATTTATTTGTGGGAATTTTAAATAAGCATATAATTAATGTGATTTAAGATTTTTTAAAAACAGGCCAGGCATGGTGGCTCACGCCTGTAATCCCAGCACTTTGGGAGGCCAAGGTGGGTGGATCACCTGAGGTCAGGAGTTTGAGACCAGCCTACTAAAAATACAAAAAAATTAGCTGGGCATGGGGGCAGGTGCCTGTAATCTCAGTTACTTGGAAGGCTGACTTGGGAAAATCACTTGAACCCAGGAGGCAGAGGTTGCAGTGAGCAGAGATCGTGCCACTGCACTCCAGCCTGGGCAACAAGAGTGAAAGCCTGTCTCAAAAAATAATAATAATAATAATTTAAAAATTAATAGCAAACCTGTGAAGATTTCTGCCATACACTATGCATAATTATAAACAATAGCCTTCTCTGAGCACATAGTCTACTAAGCAAATATTTCCTATTTGATTTATCAAGGTTTCTTATCTGTTCACAAGCAACTTTTTAAAAAAGTTAAACGTAAAAGACATACTAGGAATAAAACTTTATGTATCAGTCTGTCACTGTGGAAAGACCTTCATGGAAGTAAAAGATGGAAAAGGCCTGTTTGATTTGTACCTTTTGCAAGACATGATAGTTCGTTACCACATACTTTCTTGTTAAAATTATACAATGGGTCTCAATCCTGAGGCATTAGTGGATAAGCTGACTTCTAGCTGGGATTGAAATGAGATTTCCCCCCACCCTGAGGAATAGTACTACAAATAGGATCAAGTGAACTACTGAGGGATTTCACCCTACCCTACAAGACTCCTAGTCTATTCTAGCGTGATAATTTCTAAATATACAAGAAAAATTAAATTCAATGTAAAAGTTACTTCATGCCCTCAGCTTCCATACAACCAGGAACTGACATAGTTCCATGTGGAAGTAAACTTTCTAAAAGATCATTCTGCTAGGTTATAAATTTTAACTGACCTGCCAACTTTCTAAGGGCCACAAAAACTATCTCAATAATCTAACTTGTCCTCACACCCTAACCATACATCTGTCACATTAATGTAGTTGGGCTTTACAGTGTCTTATGTTTAGTCTTCGATGTTTTAATTTTTGATGGCTCCTTTGTTTCAGATGAACCCCTCCTCTCATCTCTCCCACATTCCTCTCCTCTTCTTCCTCTTCTCTGCTCTTCTCCCACCTTTTCTCTCTCCTTCCTCTTTACTTTCCAATTCCTACTCATCATTTCAGGTCTAATTCATATCTTATGACGTGCTGAAAACCTTTCCTGAGCACTTCTCTCCTCTAAATTCCTATGAAGGAAAGTCTGTACTACACAATCCCAACATGTCTTGATTTAATAAGGCAAAATGATATAACAAAGAGCTTAGTCTTTAAGATGAAACAAGTGTTCAAAGCCCAGCTCTGACACTCTTTTTAACATTGTGACTTGTATCAGACCCTCAACAAAGAGTACAATTATTACCAATAACAATAGGAATAAATGATTATTAAATCCGGATTCTGCTATGTAATACCTTTATGATCTTGAGAAAGACATTTAGCGTACCAGAACCTGAGTTTCCCTATGTTTTAAATGAATAACATCTGTCCTACTGACCTCATAAAATTGTGAGAATTGAAGTAAGATTATGAGAGTAATAGCGTTTGTAATGATTATACAAATATCTACATGATAGATTCTGTGAAATAAAAATAAATCCTAAGCACCCCCAACCAATGGAATGAACTCTTCTTGACCAAGGAGACTCCAGAAAAACTTGAGAAACTAAATTTTTGAGCCACAACAAAATGGGAGGTTGGGCACACCTCAGTATACTCTCTTCCTTGCTAATCATTCTCAGACTTTTTTTGCTTTTACTAAGAGTTAAACAGAAACCAGCCCCATAAAACAAAGAATAAAAGACACACTCCTCCACTGACTTCAGTAAACTGCCTGACACTGCAATCAGACTCTCCTCCATTTCTGTGGTTTCAACATGGCAGCTAACGAGTCTCACAAAGCATCCTTCCTGATAAATGACCACCAATCACGAATGCTTCTGATTAGTTTACTAAGGCTGCATACTGAGCACCGTTGTGGGCTGTTTCAGTTTTTGAGGTACACAGCCTAATTTTACTGCATTTTTTCTTGTTTTTTGTCTTTTTTTTTTCTTTTCTTTTCCAGAGACAAATTCTCGCTCTGTCACCCAGGCTGAAGTACAGTGGCACAATCGTGAACTCCTAGGCTCAAGCAATCCTCTTGCCTCAGCCTCCTACAAGCACAAGTCACCATGCTTGGCTAATTTTTTCTTCATTTATTTGTAGAGAAACTCAGTGAGATACGAGAGAATATAGACAGATAATGTAACAAAATCAGAAAGGCAATTTATGATTTGAATGAGATAATCAGCAAAGAGATAGATATAAAGAAGAGCCAAACAGAAATCTGAGAGCTGAAGAATTCAAGAAATTGAATAAAAAATGTAACTGAAAGCTCCAACAATGGATTAGACCAAGCAGAAGAAAGAATTTCTGAACTTGAAGACATATATTTTAAAATAACGTAGACAGACAAAAAAAAAGAAGAAATAATTTTTTAAAATTAAGAAAGCCGACAAGATTTATAGGGCACCATTAAGCAAACAAATATTCAATCATTCATGTTTCAGAAGAAAAGAGGAGAAAGGTATAGAAAACATATTCAATAAAATAATATCTAAAGCCTTCCCAAATCTTGGAAAAGAAATTGATATCCAGGTTCAGGAAGCTCAAAAAACCTGAAGTCAATTCAAACCAAACAGGTCCTCTCCAAGACACATTACATCAAATTGTCAAAAGTCAAAGACAAAGAAACAATTCTAAAAACAGCAAGAGAAAAGCATTAAATCAAATATACGGCAATCTCCAATAGATTAACAGTGAATTTCTCAGCAGAAACTTTTCAGACCAGGACAGAGTGGGATGATATATTAAAAGTACTGAAAGAAAAAAACGGTCAGCCCAGAATATTATAGCCATCAAAACTATTCTTCAGAAATGAAGGAGAAAAAAATCATTCACAGGCAAGCAAAAACCAAGGTAATTCATCACCAATAAACCATCCTCAAAATAAACAATAAGAG
Source organism: Theropithecus gelada (assembly GCF_003255815.1). Taxonomy (NCBI): domain Eukaryota; kingdom Metazoa; phylum Chordata; class Mammalia; order Primates; family Cercopithecidae; genus Theropithecus; species Theropithecus gelada. Next base: position 46,779,322 of record NC_037675.1, on the reverse strand, counting down.
AGAAAGTAAGGAACAAATGATACACAAAACAACTAGAAAACAATCAATAAAGTGACAGGAGTAAGTGTTCCCCTATCAATAATAAACTTGAATGTAACCAGATTAAATTCCCCATTTAAAAAATATAGACTGGCTGGATATATTTTTTCAAAAACAAGACCCAACTGTATGCTGCACAAAGAAACTCACCTCGCCTGTAAAGACATACAGACTGAAAGCGAAGGGATGAAAAAAGATATTCCATGCAAATAAAAACCAAAAGTGAGCCAGAGTAGCTCTACTAATATAAAACAAAACCACAAAAGATACTGAATAGCCAAGGCAATCCTGAGCAAAAGGAACAAAGCTGGAGGAATCACACTACCAGCTTCAAAATATGCTCTAAAGCTGTAGTAACCAAAAAATCATGGTACTGGCATAAAAGCGGACACAGATATGAATGGAATAGAACAGTGAATCTAGAAATTAATCCACATCTCTACAGCCAACTGTTTTTTGACAAAGGTGCCAATAACACTCACTGGGAAAATGACAGTCTCTTTAATAAATGGTGCTGGGGACACTGGATATCCATATGCAGAAGAATGAAATTACACCCTGCCTCTCACCCTATACAAAAATCAACTCAAAATGAATAAAAAAACTAAATATAAGACCTAAAACTGTAAAACTATTAGAGTAAAACATATGGGAAACATTTTAGGATATTGGTCTGAGAAAGATTTTGTAAATAAGACCTCAAAGCACAGGTTTAGAAAAAAGCAAAAATAAACAAATGGGATTATATCAAACTAAAAAGCTACTGCATAGCAAAAGAAATAATCAACAGGGTGGAAAGACAACCCAGAAAATGGAAGAAAATATTTACCAACTACTCATCTGACAGGGGATATTTTAATATCCAGAATATACAGGGTACTTGATGCAATTTGGATATTTGTCCCTGCCCAAATCTTATGTTGAAATGTAATCCACAATGTTGGAGGTGGGGCCTGGTGGGAGGTGATTGGATCGTTGGGGCAAGTGTCTCATGAATGGTTTAACACCATCTTCCTGATGCTGTCCTCACAATAGTGAATGAATTCACATGATATCTCATTGTTTAAAAGTGTGTGTTAGCCAGGCATGGTGGCTCATGCCTGCAATCCTAGCACTTTGGGAAGTCAAGGTGGGAACATCACTTGAGGTCAGGAGTTCAAGACCAGCCTGGCCAACATGACAAAACCCCGTCTCTACTAAAAATACAAAAATTAGCTGGGCCTGGTGGCATACTCCTGCAGTCTCAGCTACTCGTTAGGCTGAGGCAGGAGAATTGCTTGAATCCAGGAGACAGAAGTTGCAGTGAGCCAAGATCATGCCACTGCACTCCAGCCTAGGTGACAGAGCGAGACTCCATCTCAACAAAAAATTTTTAAAAGTGTGTGTCATGTCCCCATCAATTCTCTCTCTCTTGCTCTCACTTTTACCATGTGATGTGCCTGCTCCCACTCCACCTTCTGCCATGAGTAAAAGCTTCCTGAGGCCTCCCCAGAAGCAAGCAATGTCAGTACCATGCCTATACAGCCTGCAGAATTTTGAGCCAATTAAACCTCTTTTCTTTATAAATTACCCAGTCTCAAGTATTTCTAGCAATGCAGCAGCCTAATACAGATCTCAAACATCTCAATAGCAAAACACCAAACAATCCATTTTTTTAAATAGGCAAATGATCTGAATGGACATCTCTCAAAAGAAGATATACAAATGGCCAATAAATATATGACAAAATACCCAACATCAGTAATCATCAGGGAAATGCAAATCAAATCCACAATGAGAAATCACCTTACCTCAGTTAAAATGGCTTTTATTTTATTTCAGTTTAGTTTAGTTTAGTTTTTTTTTTTTTTTTTTTGAGACAGAGGCTCACTCTTGTCCAGGCTGGAGTGCAATGGTGCAATCTCAGCTCACTGCAACCTCCGCCTCCCGAGTTCAAGTGATTCTCCTGTCTCAGCCTCCCAAGTAGCTGGGATTACAGACTGCACCACCATGCCCAGCTAATTTTGTATTTTTAGTAGAAATGGGGCTTCACCATGTTGGTCAGGCTGGTCTCGAACTCCTGACCTCATGTGATCCACCTGCCTCAGCTTCCCAAAGTGCTGGGATTACAGGCATGAGCCACTGAACCCAGCCAAAATGGTTATTATCAAAAAGACAAAAAATACGAAATGCCAGTGAGGATGTGGAGAAAAGGGAATTCTTATATACTGTTCATAGGAACAGAAACTAGTAGAACCACTACAGAAAACAGTATGGGAGTTCCTCATATAACTACCAATAGAATTACCATATAATCCAGTAATCTCACTACTGGACATTTATCCAAAGGAAAGGAAATCAGCACATTGAAAAAACATCTGCACCTTCATGTTTATCCCAGCACTACTCACAATAGCCAATATATGGAGTCAATCTAGGTGTCCAATAAGAGATGAATGGATAAAGGAAATTTGGTACACAATGGAATACTATTCAGCCATGAAAAAGAATAAAATCTTGTTATTTGTGGCAACATGGATGGAACTGGAGGACACTGTGTTAAGTGCAATAAGCCAGGAACAGAAAGTTAAACATCGCATGTTCTCATTCATATATGGAAGCTAAAAATAAGTTGAATTCATAGAAGTAAAAAGTAGAACAGAGGATACTAGAGGCTGGAAACAATAGGGGTAAGGAAGGGATAAAGAAAGATATCTTAAAGAACACAAAATTACAGCCAGAAAGGAGGAATAGGTTCTAGTGTTCTATATCACTGTAGGATGACTATAGTTAATAATAATATATTATATAATTTCCAATAGCTAGAAGAAGGATATTAAACATTCCCAACTTAAAGAAATGATAAATGTTTGAGATGATGGATATGCTAATTACTTGATCTGATCACTACACATTACATGTAGTGCAATATCAATGTGTACCCCATAAATATACAATTATTATGTATTAATTTAAAAAATCAAAATAGGCTGGGGACAGTACTCATGCCTGTAATCCCAACACTTTAGGAGACCAAGTCAGGTGGATCACTTGAGCCCAGGAGTTTAAGACCAGCCTGGGCAACATAGAAAGATCCATCTTAAAAAAAAAAAAAAAAATTAGCCAGTATGGTAGTGCATGCCTATGGTCCCATATACTCAGGAGGCTGAAGTGGGAGGGTAACTTAAGCCTGAGAGGTCAAGGTTGCACTGAACTATGATCATGCAACTGCACTCCAGCTTGGATGACGAAGTGAGACTCTTGTCTCAAAATAAATTTAAACAAATAAAATCTTTTTAAGTATGCAATTGTTCAAAAATATGAATAAAACCACATAAAAAGTGTGTTTTACAAAAGACTATAATGAAACATACCAAATTGTTAATAGTAGTTTTTATGACAGGGACTAGAGGGTGATGCAAGTGAGGCACTTAGGACACAAAATTTAAGGAGATAATTGCTCATCTCCTGCAAATGCAAGGTCAGCCTCCTTAAATTTTGTTCCCAAAATAATATCCTGGATACCCAGATAAAGTTGCATTGCTGGGACGACATTGATGGTAATAGCAAACAATCAGGAATGAGCAGTCGCTTCTCTCACCTCCTGCCTTCCGATCTCCCTCTACTGCTCCCGGCAGATCCTAATAGGAAACTAGCCAAGAACAAATAGTTGGCAGAGTCTCAGACCCAGCATTACCAATTATAGAAGGTCAACTTGGAGCTGGAAAACAATGGCTTAATAATTGGCACACCAATCAACTAAAGCTTCCCTAGGAATAATATAACCATTTTTCTTTTAATCAAATTGTATGTAAAAATAAATTCTGACAAAGAGCAGAGTCTCAACTCCCATCTAGAAGAAGGCATGAAGCAAAGACAGGAGTACTATTGCGGGTTTCAATGCAGTGAAAGGACTTGCCTTGAGTTGGAAATAGAGCCTACCTGAAATTGTTTTTACTCAATATATGATTTCATGGACCTGGAATAATCAATCTTCTAAAGAAATAACTCAGTGGTAATATAGGTAACATAAGGTTGTGTTTGACAGCATGAATAGTGAAGCCAAAATTTATTTAGCCAAACTAAATAAAAGACATTCTCAAGAAACTCATTAGAAGAGACACAATTCACATTCAAATTACCTAGTTTCAAATCCTTGTTTCACCATAGAAGGGCCTAGTGGCTTCAGGCAAGCTACTTCAATTATTTGTGCTTTCGTTTTCTCATCTATAAGGCTAACATAATAATAGTGGCTACATGATTGTGCTACTGTGAAAATTAGTTAATCCACATGCAGTGATTAAAGAAGTGCATGGAACGTGGTAACTGTGTAATAAAACTTGGCCACTATTTCTGGCTATTGATTAAATTTCTTCCTTTAGTTTAAAGAAATCTCGTTAGTTCAAAAAAGTATAAATGTGTCTTGAGATAACACTTTAATTTATTATTGGTTATTCATACTACAGTGTAAAGAAAAGAATGAGGGTAGATTTAGAAGAGAATATAAGGAATCAATAGTGAAGATTTAGGAAAACATGAGAATACTAGGTTTGTAAAAAAATAAATGTAGGAATATACTGTAATGTCCAAGTGTGGTGGTTCACGCCTGTAATCCTAACACTTTGGGAGGCTGAGGCAGACAGATCACTTGAGGACAGGAGTTTGAGATCAGCCTGGCCAACATGGTGAAACCCTGTCTCTACCAACAATGTAAAAATTAGCTGGGGGTGGTGGCACATGCCTGTAATCCCAGCTACTTGGGAGGCTGAAGCAGAAGAATCACTTGAACTTGGGAGGTGGAGGCTACAGTGAGCCAAGATTGTGCCACTGAACTCCAGCCTGGGTGACAGAGCGAAAAAGAAGAAGGAAGGAAGGAAGGGAGGGAGGGAAGGGAAAGAAGGGAGGGAAGGAAGGAAGGAAGGAAGGAAGGAAGGAAGGAAAGGAGGGAGAGAGAGGAAGGGAGGGAGGGAGGAAGGGAAAGAAGGAAGGAAGGAAGGAAGGAAGGAAGGAAGGAAGGAAGGAAGGAAGGAAGGAGGNGGAAGGAAGGAAGGAAGGAAGGAAGGAAGGAAGGAAGGAAGGAAGGAAGGAAGGAAGGAAGGAGAAAAAGAGAAAGAGAGGGAGAGAGAAAAGAAAAAGAAAATAAAGAGGAAGGAAGGAAGAGAGAAAAAGAGGGAGAGATAAAAAGAAAAGAAAGAGGGGAAGAAAGGAAGGAGAAGGGAAGGGAATGAAAGGGAAGGGAGTGAAGGGAAGGAAGGAAGGAGGAAAGAAAGAAAGAAAAAAGAATGAATGAACGAACGAAAGAAAGAAAAGGAGGAGGAGGAAGAAGGAGGGAGGGAAGGAAGGAAGGTTGGCAGGGAGGGAGGAAGGGAGAGAGAGAGAAAAAGGAAGGAAGGAAGGAAGGAAGGAAGGAAGGAAGGAAGGAAGGAAGGAAGGAAGAAAGAAAAGAAAGAAAGAAAGAAAGAAAGAAAGAAAGAAAGAAAGAAAGAAAGAAAGAAAGAAAGAAAGAAAGAGAGAGAGAGATGGGAGGGAGGGAGGGAGGGAAGGAGAGAAGGAAGGAAGGAAGGAAGGAAGGAAGATCCACAATATTTTGCTCATAATTATATTCCTTGCGTAGTGTCTAACACATAAGAAATCTCACTAATTACATGTGGAATGAATTACTTGAATAAATTTAGTAATTAAGGAGTGTTGAAAGTAAACTTAATGTAATTGACATTTCTGCCTCTGTTCAATCTAGAAGGAGGCTATACAATACTTGAAGTGAGTTGATTGGTCTAAATATGGAACAGAAGGATGTAATATTCTTCCTTCTCTTCCACTAAATAAAATAATAGGTGTTTGGGAGGAGTTGAATAGTTAACTAGAGCTATGCAAAGGATACAAAAAGTAAATAAAAGATGTTCTCAAGAAATTCACTAGAAGAGACACAATTCACATGCAAGAAATAATTGACTTTATCATCAGAAAGCAGCATATAGCAAAGAACTATATTGTCTGGAATAAACAGTAAATGCCATAGCAGTTTAGGGATAGAACAGGCAAATCATTGACCTTATAGAGGCTACAAGAATTCAGCTCTCCTGCTCCACACAACACTCCCCAGTAGCAACAGCTCCTAAGGTCCTGGAGTAACATAAATTAAGTCAGAGATAATTTGACTGGCAGATTCTAAGATTTTATTGGTGACATATCCTACTTCATTTACATTACAGAGCTCAAAGAGGATCTCACCCTGACATAGAAAGAAGCTTTTATGAAGATCTTCTAAGTCTCCATATTACAATAACTTTATAAGTTTTCATCCATTCCTCCCCTGTCTCAATATACATCTATATCCATTTAACAAGGAAAGAGGAGGAGAGGAAGGAGGAAAAGGCGTTTTGTCAGGAAAGCTTGCTATCTTTGTCCTAAAAAGTTTCTAAGCGTATCAATGTTTTATCTTATTCTTTGATATTTCAAATAGGCCACAGTGACACTCCTTCATCCCAGAAGACAAGCTTCAGAAATCTTAAAAGTATATATAGTGAAAGAAATCAAGGTGGGCACTGTGGCTCATGCCTGTAATCCTAGCACTTTGGGGGACCGAGGTGGGAATATCACTTGAGGCAGCAGTTCGAGACCAGCCTGGGCAGCACGGTGAAACCTCATCTCTAGTAAAATACAAAAAATGAGCCGGGCGTGGTGGCGTGCACCTGTAGTCCCAGCTACTTGGGAGGCTGAGGCAGGATTTTTGCTTGAACTTGGGAGGCAGAGGTTGCAGTGAGCCAAGATCGTGCCACTGCATTCCAGCGTGGGCAACAAAGTGAGACTCCATCTCCAGAAAAAAAAAAAGAGAAATCAGTCTTCACTATTCCCACATTAGCCTTGTTTTCTGAAGTAGTTGTAATCGATCCTTAGAAAATGAATCTCCAGAACTCAGCTAACTGGGTTTCAAATAGTAAAATGTTTTCAAGCTATGCTTTGCAACTGTTTAGTGGATCGTGATATTAATTATTTTAATTATGTGATATATTTGTATATAGGTACACATATGTTGAGTCATGACACAAAATGCATCCTTACTATGGGTCACAAGTCAAAATGTTTGAAAAACACTAGTCTAATCTGTTAACAGGGAAGAGATCAACAAAGGAAATTCACCATATTGACACTCAGCCATACAAAGCTCTATTAACATTATTTTCAGTAAAAGAGATGAGAAGATAAGTCATCTGATTTGTCTGACATCCTTATAATTAATGTCAGGACAGTGTTAATTATTAATAGGATAGCATGACTTGCTTCCTCTCGTGGAAGGATCTGAAGAAAACTTCACACTTACATTTTGGGTTCACTCTCCTTGACCATTTACAATGTAATGGCTGTTATTTCTCCACATCTGTAAATAAAGGCATATGCCTCTGAGTGCTGAATAATTCATGTGTCTAGATATATAATATAAGGGTGTAAAAGTTATATGTCTTTATATAGAATACATAAGTGTGAACTGGCATTTTTTTGTTAATATGAGCATTACTGGACCTGTCCGTAATAATTAAGTTTGTTAAGGAGACTTTATCAGATAGAACACATGCAGCATAGCCCATTACCTTGTAGGGTGTGGGAAAGCATGCCCTAAAGAAACAAGCTGCAAGTTATGATAAGCCGCCTGTAAGCACTGGATAAAAGCCTACAACTGGGTGGCCATTAGGACAGCTGACAAGGAAGACAGACCAGTGTATGTGTGAAATGGCTTCCTTGCTCATTCTTATCCTGCTGTTTCTTCCTTATGCACCATAGAAAGGTCAGCCCAACTGGTGCCAAACAGCCTTGAATATTAATCCAGGAGCAGGTGAAGCAAATTGCCTTCATCACCATAAATGCTCATTATTTTATCATTTCTTTTTCTTCCCTCCTTTAGATGATGTGCATTACATGTTATATGTTATATATGCTAAACTAACAAATTTATAACATCAGTTGTTTGCTACACTTTGTGTATAAAGTTATTTAAGTAACATCTTCCTAAGAAAATAATTTTTTTCTCATCTGCACAAACTCTCAATCTAAAAGAAATAGAAAGGCTAAGGAAAGCGTACACAAATTCCCACAGAGCAAAATAAATTCCTTTCACTTTAGTTTAGTTCTTTATCCCCAAATATGGTCATTATACTACTTAGAGCTGACATAAATAGGAGAAATAAATGCATGAAGGAGGGGAGGCTGCATAGAAGTACTTATTTAGTGCCATTTTTATAGCTCTTAGCAATTTTACAAAAGCACTTAAATATACATTATAACATTTAATTCAGATTACATTGTGATGCAGTAAACAATATTACTTATCCTCATTTTTCAAGTAAAGAATTGAGGCTCAGAAAGGTAAAAACAAAGCCAAGATTCAGAGTCTATCTGTTTCTTCCATATACCACACTGCCCCTCTACTGACCCAAGATGATTGGGACTTCTTCAAACGGGATGAGTTGAAACTCTGAAAACAAATTTTAAAAACCTGGAGGGTGGCATATAATCCCAACCCCTTTTGACCTTACCTATAATTGTAATTCTATACAAGGCCGCATAGGTATCATAAATATCTGCTCTTGTCACAGCTCTCTGCTACCACTAATTACTATGGCTCACAGCCACCAAAAGCAGTAGCACTGACTGTCCAGAACTGAGCAAATACTCCAACTGTGCCCATCCTCTCATGGCAAAACTAATTTCTCTATCTGAACCTAACAATTAATTAGACATAAATTTCAAAATGCAGGGTCAAAATCAGGAAATACTGTCATGTCTATCCTATGTGTAAAATATAACTACAAGGTAACCAATGAACCCAAGTAAGAGTAGTCCTAGGACGTTTGCTCATTTACATGGGTGTGTTTAGTGGGAAAATCTGTGTCAATGTGAAAAAAAAAATAGCTTCCCCAGCAACTCAATCTTTCCGGATCTCCTATATCTAAGAAAATGATAGAAAAGTTTTTAAACTATTAAAAAGGGAAGACTTTGATGAAGTTAGCATTTATTTAAATGTGTGTATTATATTATACATATATCACTGTATTTTATATATATAGAGAGAGAGAGAGAGAGAGCGCAAATGTGCAAGGTAGTGCCTGCCACAACCACCACAAAAAGAGTGACAGTGGTAGAGCTTCAGAGATCCTGTGGTCCAGTCCACTGGGAAATGGGAAATAACTGCTCTTTTTATCTTGTCTTGATGTTCTATTTTTTATCACTGTCTTGCTTTCTTCCCTATAACATCAGCCTATAAATCTGTCTCAGAACTAAAAGTTTCTCATTGGGACCTCTCATATCCACATAGTATCACAGAAAAAACAACTCTGAATCATCCCTGTCCCTGATTTAATAATAGCTAACATCCCATAAATTGAACATTGTAATAAAAGTATAACAGAGCGTTCTTAGAGCATTGTTCTGCTCTTTAACAAAAAAATTTAAGGGGTTATAAAAAGTTTATGAGAATTTTACCTTATGGTTAAGCTAATTAAGATTATATAAATTTGTTTACAAGGCTTTATTAAGAATTGGCTTTAACATTAATAGTACACTAATGCAAAGGTGAAATTTGGCTTTCTCTTTTGAACAAGATTTTCCTGTAATATTAAAAGATAATGAAAGGTTTTCGTTTGTCCCCCTCGGTAAATGGCAGGAAAAAAGGAAGAAGGCAGACAAAAGAGACAGATTCAGGTGACCTCATGCTGTCTTTATTGGGTCTTGTTGTTTAGAAAGCTGATTCTCTCCTCTATCAGTGAACGTGGGTTTTGCCATTAAAAAAAATTTTTTTTGAGTCACCAGTTTGGCTAAATGAATAATCTGTGATCTTATTTTGTGATAGCCAGTGTTTTACACTTTGATATTTGACAAACTTTCCAAAATCAAATTATAAATTATGTCTCCTTCTGACCGAAATTGACCTTTTAGATATTAGGTCCCCTAAAGTCCAAAAATGGCATATTTGGTATAAAAATCATATGGGAAGCATTGTCAAATATGAAATGGTGTTTGGCTTTCTTTAGGCTGTATTTGTACAATATGTGTTATTGGTATATGTTCCAGAATTATGGGAAACTCCTATAATTGTGACATGACTTAGTATACATTATTAATAATTATAATTGTTATGTAAAATTGTTGCATGCCACAGAAGTAGCCAAAATTTCTAGTCAGTTGTGGCTTTAATAGTAGCTATCCTAAGACTTTTGCCATCCACAGACAATTGTTGTCTTGCTTTGATCCTTTTCAAAAGGCAATTTATAATCAGATATAGGACTCTGACAATACTCATAAATGCAGGTCTCTGATAACTTTAGAAATTATGCTATTGGAAGAGAAGAAAAAAAACAAACTTCTAGGACTCTCGTAAGGAGCTAATGTATTAAACATGGCTAATTCTTTTGTTTTTAAGAGTCAAGAAACTTTTGTCCTTTTGAGCTACTACAACTTTTAGCAGTTGAGTAAAATGTAACTCCTGTGAGCAAAATTTGAAGCACATTGCTTTCTCTCTACCTGATTTCTCCAGAACTGTGTGTGAGTACTCTCAACTTATGGAAGTATAGTTATTTGGATAAGTGCATTGAGAATCTGTTTTCTTTTATAACAGAACACAATTAGAGAAAGTGGTTATTTTACCAGGACTTGGATTGGAATGGCATGCTTTCAGATTTCAACAGACTGCTTTAAGGAATCAAATTTGACTTATAGAGCCAATAAAAGACCCTCAGGAAAGCTGGCCTCATACCTTGTCTCTGCATTCCCTGTAGAGGACTCCTGACCCATGGTAAGTAAAGCATGTAACTTTCTGACAAGCCAGGAGCCCCAAGTTATCTTAGGACCTTGAACGGAGGAAAATTCAGGCAAAGTGAAAGAGATAAATCCATGGCTGGACTTCAAGGCTTTAAAAAGTACAATCTGAGATTCCTTATAGAACAAAGTTTCAGCAAAGCCAAAATTAAAAGAGTCTATATGGCAAATAATTATTCCCACTGCACTTTATGTAAATAATCAGCCAGAGCACAATAAGACTAAAACTTATTTTGCAAGAAAATTTGACTTACTATGATTTATTTTTAATAAAAATGGGTACTGGAGAGAGAAAAATTATGCTTCAAAAAAAACTATAGTACAACTGTTAGTTGTTCCTGAGTTTTTTTCCTGCACTTTGGACTGAATCTTAAATTATTTGTGGGCTACAAGTCCCCAAACTAACGCTTTCAAATCTTTACTTTTAAAACTGGAAACTGCACTCCTTATTTTAGAACTCATTATTGACCTTATAGTATGCTGTTTGCCTAAAAGGTGTACTTAAACTATAAATGAGAATACTAACACCTCTGCCATGCAAGCCTTGGAACCCCAGCCCAGCCTGCTGGCGTATACGCAAGACAACTGCAAAGCGGTTCCACTCCTCTTACCTAGAGGTCAACACCTACCCCACTATGCCCTGGTAAGCAGGAAGAAGTTAGAGTGGCCTTCCTCCTTTTTCCATCTTAATTAGCCCACACCTTAAGATTAAAGCATTACAAAACCCAAAGGGAGGGACTGAAATTGCCCCTGCAAAATTATAACTGAGACAGTGAAAGAGACCTGACCTAACCAAATCCATCTTGCTTCTGACCTCCAAGCTGTCCTTGTTCATTCCTAGGCATAGACTGAACTAACTTAGGGAGGAACTTAGTTTGTAGTTTATAGTTTAAAACAAAGAGGACAACAGCCCCTTCCCCAAAAGAAGCCCCCTTCTTGCCTGGGGACTAGGCTGCCTTTGTAAGATTAATGAATTAAGCAGATGATTAGAAATTATGGTTTAGGAGTCATGAAGTTGGAGGCTACAAGATTCTGACCCTCCCCAAATTGCTCCTGGGGATAACATCACTATTATAAAACCTAAGATCAGTGCCTGAGATATTCTGCAGGTCCTGCACTTTATGGATCAGCTGGCACCAGCCAGATCAATAAACTGACTCATCAGATCTTGTGGCCCCCACCAAGGAACCGATTCACCACAAGAGGAAAGCTGAGAGTCCTTATGATTTCATCTCTGACGCAACCATTCAGCACACCCGACTCACTGTCCCCCGCCCCCCCACTCACCTTAAAAACCGATCCTCAAGTGCTCAGGGAGACTGATTTGAGTATTAATAAAACGCCCCCCCCCTAAAAAAAATAGGTAACATCTCCAAAGGATTTTAAAATTATGTTCAGTAACCGTGTGATCTTTTGGAAGAATGGGTGTTTTTCTTCTTTTGCTTTGATTTGTGTTCGGCTGGGTTTGATACTATTGTTTGGGTTTTTTTTTTTTTTTTTTTTTTGTAATTATAACTCGTGATAGGATTTAGTAACAAAAACAAATTCGAAAGAATAACATAATGAGACTACATACAACACACATGCATGCATGCATGTGCACATATTATATAATCAAAACCCAGATTCAAAAGAGTCAGGATTGGTGGGGGACGGTGGCTCATGCCTGTAAATCCCAGCACTTTGGAAAGCTGAGGTGGGCAGATCACTTGAGACCAGGAATTTGAGACCAGCCTGACCAACATGGTGAAACCTCGTCTCTATTAAAAATACAAAATGGCCGGGCGCGGTGGCTCAAGCCTGTAATCCCAGCACTTTGGGAGGCCGAGGCGGGCGGATCACGAGGTCAGGAGATCGAGACCATCCTGGCTGACACGGTGAAACCCCGTCTCTACTAAAAAATACAAAAAACTAGCCGGGCGAGGTGGCGGGCGCCTGTAGTCCCAGCTACTGGGGAGGCTGAGGCAGGAGAATGGCGTGAACCCGGGAGGCGGAGCTTGCAGTGAGCTGAGATCCGGCCACTGCACTCCAGCCTGGGCGGCAGAGCGAGACTCCGTCTCAAAAAAAAAAAAAATAAAATAAAAAATAAAAAATAAAAATACAAAATTAGCCAGGCGTGGTGGCAAAAGCCTATAATCCCAGCTACTTGGGAGGCTGAGGCAGGAGAATCGCTTGAACCTGGGAAGCGGAGGTTTCGGTAAGCCAAGATCGTGCCATTGCACTCCAGCCTAGGCAACAAGAGCGAAACGCCTTCTCAAAAGAAAAAAGAAAAAAAAAAAGAATCAGGATCTAAAAGAAAAGATATCAGAGAAACATCAGAGTGGGATAATAATTGTCACTGCAATTCATATAAACTTTATCTTTTTTTACCATATTGATTTTTTATCATATTAGTGATTATTTATCTTATAATACCATTTAATCTTCAAGAGATAGAAGTACTCATATTTGAAAACAGTTTTAATTATGCATTCCAAACAAACCTTCTATTTTAATCATTCAAAATGTAAAGTGAATATTTATTCTAATGCATAAAGTTGAAATTGTATATATTGGGTTTCACATTGGCTTCATTCAAAACTAACATGAGTCATTTTTAAATTCTATAATTATGACCAAGTGATGTTTCGCAAATAAGGTTAACTGTGTATCCATCAATATTCATTGTTAAAAAGTTAGAAACACCACATAACTGTCTTAATCTACAATCTCATATTTCTCATCTCAGGTGGCCCAGTAATGCATTTCAGATGCAAGAAGGACTTCAACAACTGTAGTGTCTGGTTCATATTGATAGTATTCCTCATAAAAAAAATTTAAAATGACGAGGCCGGGCGCGGTGGCTCAAGCCTGTAATCCCAGCACTTTGGGAGGCCGAGACGGGCGGATCACGAGGTCAGGAGATCGAGACCATCCTGGCTAACACGGTGAAACCCCGTCTCTACTAAAAAAAATACAAAAACCTAGCCGGGCGAGGTGGCGGGCGCCTGTAGTCCCAGCTACTGGGGAGGCTGAGACAGGAGAATGGCGTAAACCCGGGAGGCGGAGCTTGCAGTGAGCTGAAATCCGGCCACTGCACTCCAGCCTGGGCGACAGAGCGAGACTCCGTCTCAAAAAAAAAAAAAAAAAAAAAAAAAAAAAAATTTAAAATGACAACCTAAGTTGGTGTGAAAAAAGCACAACCTAATGGTCTGAGATACTGTTCTTTCTTTCTGACCTCAATCCATCATCCAATAACATAATGTTACCATAAGTGAACCAAGACTGAGATTTATGCATATTGAAAATTGCCTAGCAGTTCTAGAAAAGCACATGCCATAATAACGTGCATTAAAACTTTTCTTATTTGGAAAGCTCAATTTACAGTTACTCTCACCAGGCTTAGGTAAAGCAAAATCTATCTATCCATACCTTATTAACTGAAAGTCTCAAAAACAACCACTCATTTCCCTTCCTGGATTTTTCCAGGATTTTTGCAGGAAGGGAAATGAGAGACAATAAATGCAAAATTAGTTATCAGTTTCTCCTTTGGGGAAGGTCCTCAGTGGTTCAGAGGAGTCTGGTTTTTATGCTTTAACTTATGCTCACCCAGTGGCTTACAGGAAAGTGGAAAGGGAGGCAGTAAATCAAAATGCGAGGAAGACTCTCAAGAGAAGAATGGAACATTCCTAATTCCTCAAAAGTTTCCTACTTCTGGTCAATGTCAGATCATACAAAGTTATTTTACATTAGAAAGGGAGGAGAGCTAGTGCTGGAGAAAAAAAATAAAAAAAGAAATGGAGGAAAATAACTCCAAAGGAGAATATCCGTACTCCTCCAATTGCCCAATTGTCCAACTCCACTTAAGCTTGTGGCAAATGCAAAGTCCACTGGGCCAGCAATGAAGCAACAGCCCTACTGGAGTCCTGACTTGTGCCCGCTCTTGCCTCAGTGGCCACAACTATGTGCCTCCCATTCACCTGGACCTGGGCTGACATGTTTTATTAAGTAACAGCCTCGGTTATTCAAATGAGAAAAATCTGGCATTGATGCCTAAATCACAGACACCAGACAAATGACAGACATCTTTTCTCTCTGCCCTGCAGGTGTGGCGTACACCACAATAATTTCATGAGAGCCTTTCAACCTTTTTTTTTTTCAGTAAGACATAATCATAAATGTAACAAACAGTCTAATCAAATAGATTAGGCTCCTAAACTTTTAATTCAAATAAGAAATTCAACAGGTGTTTTTCCTCTCTGCATGTTACAGGTAAGGAACTGCCAATAATTCCCTTCTCACTTAATGTCTGTTAAGCTTTTCAACTTCCAAGTATTTTTATCTTCAGAAAAAAAGAATGTTGATTTAAATATTATTTTCAGAACAAAAAATGATTATGTAAGATGAGCAAAAGATTGCAGATTTTTTAGAGGTTACAGGTTACTTTCCCAGAACATGGCAACAATGCGTGAAATTCAGGCATCTTACAAGATTCCTTTGCTAAAAATAAACTTTCCAAGAGTGGTTTTATGACAAAAATAAAATCGTGCCCATGTTTCTACAGATATAGAGGAAGAGGGAATATTTTATCTTTCTTATCATGCTGAGATTTTCATCAGCTGTTAGAAGTCCCTACAGTTTTACTGCTAGTACCTGAATTTCATAAATTAGCATCAAGAGAAAAATAAAGGCTAGGCTGAAAAGCTCAAAACTTACAAAACAGAAAAGGGAAGAGGCCAAATAAGATTATTAATACATGAAAATTGGGAAAATCAGGGCATGAAATGTTTTCCAACCTCAACTGACAACTCAGTAACATCAGAGTTAGAAAAGTAATTATAATTGCTCATATAAAGGGTGCAGGATTACATGGGGGAATCATGATATCTGCATTGATATTTTATGTTCCAGAAGTCTAACTCAGCCAAAAAATGTAAAGTTAACACATTAATTCTAGATATTTCTCTCATTTAAAAAGTTGGTAAAACTATATATGCACTCATGTGAAATATAAATGAATTTTTAATTCCTTAAAGGAATTCAGCATTATATAAAAGGAATTTGAGAACTAGTATGCAATTCTGAGGATCAAGGCCCTTTCTAGAAGCATAAAATATTCAATTAACTATCCTGTAGAATTTTTAATTGTGACATTGAAATCCTAAGCAGAGCATTAAAGTCTATTATTCTTTATGAAGTAGTATTTTCCAGGACTGTACACACTGTCAGTTCTATAACTGCACTTTAGGGTGCAATTTAAGGTTTTGGTTTCATTCTCAACTCATGTTAAAAGGTAATGTTTAATTCCAATTAAGCTACTTTTCATATAATAACCAATAAAGCATAATTTCAAACCAAGAAAATATTATATTTCCTTAATTTAAAAGGATGATTATTTTTAATATCAGGACAACATCTTACATGATTTCAAAATCAATAGGATGTTCCAAATTCCCAATGCTATGCTATAATACATTTTTTTCAAGATGTGCTTTTTGGCTCATTTCTTTCCTTTACACACTCAAAAAAACAGGTCCTCCACCTACTTCCAGGGAAGAAGGCAGCTCTGCACAATTGTGCCATTGACACAGAATGGAGGAAGCCTGAAATAGAATGTTGACCGCCACTAAGGAATTCAATGAAAAGAAGTAACCTGGGCTATAAAGTCAAAAGGAGGTAATCTAAATCAAATCAAATCTAAGGTAAATCTAAATCAAAAGAAGGTAATATTAGCACCATTAATTTACAAACTCTATGATTTGGGGCAAGTTTACTTAACTCTTTTAAGCCTCAGTTTCCTTGTTTATAAAATAAAAATAATGATAATACCTATTTCATAGGGATGCTATGAGAATTATGAGTTAATACACGTATAACACTGAACTCAGCACCTGGTACCTAGAGAGTGATCATTAGATGTTTACTTTTTCTTACATTAAAATTCTGATCAATCATTTGGGCATTTCTATGTTCAGTGTAACTCCAGGATAATAAACAGCTTCAAATATATCTATAGCTCCAATCAATTGGCAGCAGCTGCCTAGAGTAATCAATTAAGAATAACCAATGAAGTATCATTTGAAACCAAAAAAAATATTATATTTGCTCAATAAAAGTGGAGAAGTATTTTTTAATATATCAGAACAACTTCTTACAAAATTTCAAAATCAGTAAGATTTTCCAAATTTGAATCTGAGTTCAGGGGAAAAGAGTTATTAATTACTATTCCTTACTGTGGGCACGAAATAGTGTAATAACATGTTTTCCATCCCTGGTATAGGTATGTGTTTGTTGTCATGTTAAGTAATACTTTCTGTGTAAAGAAATTGTTTGTTTTCCACTTAGTTTCGCCTTTGTGTGAACAGGAAAATCCACTCATAGATGTGAAAGGGCAACTGTGTGAGCAAATCTACAGAAAGTTAATAAATCAGTTTTGATCCAGGATACCCTAATTTAAACTGCCAATGCAATACTGCCAAGAAGGTTCAACTGACTGACAGATCATCACAATAAATGTTTACATTTTAAAATAAATGCATTATGTAGAAACATCAGGTCTAATATTTTTGCATATTGAAAAACATGTAGATTCCTTTTCGCAGTGTATGAGGAATGCTGGAGATCACATGCATTAAGACAGTTTTTAGGCCGGGAGCGGTGGCTCAAGCCTGTAATCCCAGCACTTTGGGAGGCCGAGACGGGCGGATCACGAGGTCAGGAGATCGAGACCATCCTGGCTAACACAGTGAAACCCCGTCTCTACTAAAAATACAAAAAAAAAAAAAAATTAGCCGGGCGTAGTGGCGGCGCCTGTAGTCCCAGCTACTCGGGAGGCTGAGGCAGGAGAATGGCATAAACCCGGGAGGCGGAGCTTGCAGTGAGCCAAGATCGCGCCACTGCACTCCAGCCTGGGGGCAACAGAGCGAGACTCCGCCTCAAAAAAAAAAAAAAAAAAAAAAAAAAAAAAGAAACATGGGTGAGACTGACAGCACGGGGTTCCTATACTCTATTCCTACAAAGTTCCATGGTGCTATGGACTCTAAACATTTATTCCATGATTTAGTCATCAGACTTTTTACTCTATCAACACTCACTGTCTTCCATAAAGAAATTCTTTTTTTTAAATTATTATTATTTTTTGGACAGNGATTGCTGGATCATATGGTAAGACTATGTTTAGCTTTATCGTAAACTGCCAGACTCTTTCAAAGTGGCTGTACTCTTTTCATTCTCACCAACAATGAATGAGAATTACTATTGCTCTGCAGCCTTGCCAGGAATTGGTATTGTCAAACTTTTGGACGTTAGCCATTCTAATAGGGGTCTAGTGGCATTTTGTTGTTTATTACACACTTTTTTGTTCACTCAGATAATAAAGTCCATTCGTTGTTTTGAAAGTCTTGGGGGCCTGGGCCGGGCGCGGTGGCTCAAGCCTGTAATCCCAGCACTTTGGGAGGCCGAGACGGGCGGATCACGAGGTCAGGAGATCGAGACCATCCTGGCTAACACAGTGAAACCCCGTCTCTACTAAAAATACAAAAAACTAGCCGGGCGAGGTGGCGGGCGCCTGTAGTCCGAGCTACTCCGGAGGCTGCGGCAGGAGAATGGCGCAAACCCGGGAGGCGGAGCTTGCAGTGAGCTGAGATCCGGCCACTGCACTCCAGCCCGGGCTACAGAGCAAGACTCCGTCTCAAAAAAAAAAAAAAAAAAAAAAAAAAAAGAAATGAAACATTCAAAACAGATCAGTCACAAGCTCTACATCCTACCACATTGCTGTCAACTTCCCTAGTTTAAAAATAGGTATGATTTTAGAAAAAGCAAGCAATGCAGAAGAGAATATAATTTTTAAAATAATTTTAAAACAGCTCATCTGCTAAATTCATATTACATAAATTTAGTAGATTTATAAAAGATGTTTTTCAACAATTCAAACTGAGTCTTATTCAATATTTATCCTGTGCTACAGAGAATGTATCGAAGTTTGGATTTGGTACCACTAAAGTAGCATAGTTAATTACAGCATCCACTAAGACATGAAAAATTGAGTCATGTTTCCCAAAATGTTATCATAGCCAACATGTTTAATTTACAAACTTAAAGTTATTCCTAATTCTGTTGCCACATGTAATGTAATTACAGGGCTTTTATTGCAACACAATGCTACTGCCCATAGTTTGGCTAATATGCATTTTCTATTTAATTCTCTTTATGCTATAACACATCTTCCTTGATAGATAAGCAGAATATTCCACTATTACCTATAAATTTATATTTCCTTCAGGAATGGCCCTATGAAGAATTTAGTGTAAAACAAGTGCTCTAATGCAATTTGTATGCAATGCATTTCACTAGATTAGTATTTTAAAGAAAAAAGAAACCTTTGTATTTTAGTATTAGAATAGGGTGTATCTAGGCTGGGCACGGTGGCTCACACCTGTAATCCCAGCACTTTGGGAGACTGAGGCCGGCTGATCACCTGAGGTCAGGAGTTCGAGACCAGACTGGCCAACATGGTGAAGCCCCACCTCTACTGAAAAGTATAAAAATTAGCCGGGCGTGGTGGTGGGGGCCTGTAATCACAGTTACTCGGGAGGCTGAGGCATGAGAATCATTTGAACCCAGGAGGTGGAGGTGGCAGTGAGCTAAGGTCCTGCCACTGCACTCCAGCCTGGGCAACAAAGTGAGACTCTGTCTCAAAAAAAAAAAAAAAAAAGAATAAGGTGTCTCTAAAAATCATAGAATATTAAAGACTGAAGACTGCTTAAAACAGTAGCTACCAAGGTTTTAACCAGTAAGGACCTCTTTTTAATTTTTATCTAAAATGACTTATGCTTTCCTCTATCAAGTGGAGAAAAAAAAAAAAAAAAAACTCATGCACTGTTGGTGGGAATGGGAATGTAAATTAGTACAGCCATTGTGAAAAACATTATGGAGATTTCTCAAAAATCTAAAAATAGAACTACCATACAACCCAGCAATCCCACTAGTGAGTATTTATCCAAAGAAATGTCCATCAACAGATGAATGGATAAAGAAAACGTGATATGTATACACAATGGCATACTATTCAATCATTAACAAAAAAGAGGGAACTCTTGTCATTTGCAACAACATGGATGAGCCTAGAGAACATTATGTTACATGAAATAAGTCAGACACAGAAAGATAAATACAACAAGTTCTCACTCATATGTGGGAGCTAAAAATAAAAAAAAGGAGCTCACAGAAGTAGAGAGTAGAATAGAGACTTTTAGGGTTTAAGTAGGAGAGTGGGGAGAGGAGGATAGGGTGAGGCTGGTTAATGATAAAAATTACAGCTAGATAGGCCAGGTGTGGTGGCTCAGGCCTATAATCCCAGCACTTTGGGAGGCCGAGGCGGGTGAACCACTTGAGGTCAGGAGTTCAACACCAGCCTGGCCAACATGGTAAAACCCCGACTGTACTGAAAAAAAAAATACAAAAATTAGCCGGGCATGGTGGCATGCAACTGTAGTCCCAGCTACTCGGCAGGCTGAGGCAGGAAGATTGCTTGAACCAGGGAAGCAGAGGCTGTGGTCAGCCAAGATGGTGCCACTGCACTCCAGCCTGGGCAACAGAGCAAGACTCCATCTCAAAAAAATAAAATAAAATTACAGCTAGATAGAATAAGTTCCAGTGTTATGTAGCACTGAAGGGAGAATATTGTTAACAACAGGTTAGCGTATATTTGAAAAAAGCTAAAAGAGAGGATTTTGAATGTTTACAACACAAATAAATGATAAATGTTTAAGGTAATGGATATGTTAACTGCCCTGATTTGATCCTTGTATATTGCATACATGTATCAAAATATCACTGTAGCCTATGAATATGTAGAATTTTTATGTATATTACTATATTTTAGTTTATGCATATAAATATATAATAGATATATTTTATATAAATATAAATATATATTTATATATAATATTATAAATAAACGGTTAATCTTTCCTATATGAAAAAATACATTTAGAAAACTAATGATTAATTTTTCCATTCAATATATGCAGACATAAATGCCCGTTTTCCAGTGGGCTTTAGGAATACTGAATAGGAGCCGGGCGCGGTGGCTCAGGCCTGTAATCCCAGCACTTTGGGAGGCCGAGACGGGCGGATCACGAGGTCAGGAGATCCAGACCATCCTGGCTAACACGGTGAAACCCCGTCTCTACTAAAAAATACAAAAAACTAGCCGGGCGAGGTGGCGGGCGCCTGTAGTCCCAGCTACTCGGGAGGCTGAGGCAGGAGAATGGCGTGAACCCGGGAGGCGGAGCTTGCAGTGAGCTGAGATCCGGCCACTGCACTCCAGCCTCGGCGACAGAGCGAGACTCCGTCTCAAAAAAAAAAAAAAGGAATACTGAATAGGTCAGGCACAGTGGCTCATGCCTATAATGCCAGCACTTTGGGAAGCCAAAGTAGGAGGATTGCTTGAGGCCAAGAGTTTGAGTCCAGCCTGATCAATATAGTAAGACCTTGTCTACAAAAAATAAAAAATTAGCTGGGTGTGGTGGTGCACACCTGTAGTCCTAACTACTTGAGAGGCTTAGAGAGGAGGATTGCTTGAATACAGGAGGTCGAGGCTGCAGTGAGCTGTGATCACACCACTACACTCTAGTTTGTGCAAAAGAGTGAAATCCTGTTCCCCTTCTTCCAACAAAAAAAAAAAAAAAAGAAAGAAAAAAGAAAAGAAATACTGAACATAGCTCAAGGGCCAGTGTGAGCATGGTGCGCTGATAGAGTGCGATTTCTGGAGCCAGGTGCCTAGATTTAATCCCATCTACCACTTACTAGTTGTGTGATCTGTGCTTGTTTCCTTAACAATAAATATCATAAGAATAATAAGAATAACTACCTCCTTGGAGTAAATACTAATATTTATGTTTAAAGCCCTAAAAACAATGCCTGGCAGATAGTAACTGCTCATTAAGTGTGAATTATTATATGAATATTACCATGTTAGTCCCTGAAGCAGGAACCATCTTTGGAACTCATCTAGTCTATGTCCGCCTAATTCAAGTGTCCATTTCTAAAACAGTCTTAACTAATGGCTATCCATTTCTATCTTGAATATGACCAAACAACAGGGAATGTATCAGTTATCTATCGGCACAGTAATATTGCATAAAAACACCTCAAAACACAGTAACTTCAAATCATAAGCATTTATTTAGCTTATAATAAATAAATGGGTCAGCAATTTAAACTGGGCTTGCCTTGGGCAGTTCTGGGCTTAGTTGTACTCAACTCAAATGTCCAGAGGACAGCAGGCCCTCAGATGATTTAAGAAGGCTTCAACTGGGATGATGAGGGTGACATTCTGCCCTATGTACATCTCATCGTTCAATCATATTGACCAAGAATATTCACGTGGTGCTGGCAAAGGTGCAAGAGAAAACAAACACCAATGTGCAAGCCTACTTCAATCCTCTGCTTGTGTCACATATGCTAATATCCCATTGGCCAAGCAATTCACATAGTTCAGCCTAGAGTTAAAGGGCAGGACAGACCACCCTGCCCTCAGCAGGAAGCACTACAAAGTTACATGGAAAAGGACATGGATGCAGGGAGTGGTAAAAGAGTTAGGTCATCAATGCCATCATACACAGAGCGTGGACTAGATCAAAAGGCAGTCCTTTACAATTATTAGACAGATATGCTTGGGGCTAAGCCAAACCATCCCTCTCTTAAACTTCTGTGGTTTCTTCTAGTTAATTCTCTGGAGCCATGACTGTGTAAGTCTAATCATTCTTCTATATGACATTAAGTGCCATTAACATATTTAGTTAGGTTCCTCATAAATCCTATCTTCTGCAAGATAAAAGGAAAATCAATCCCTTCTATTGTACTTAATATAACTTGAGAAATGATCTTGCTTTTACTGTCAATGTTTCCCTTAAATCATGGTACTTTATACATGTCAGATGAGGTCTAATGTTACCTACATTATTCTGGGTACTGTACATCTATTATAACATTTAAAAAATAGTATAGGCTTTTTTGCTTTCCTATCACATTGTAAACTCACACTGAGCTTGCAGATAAAAGGCCCAAGTGTTTTGCATGAGGTATTAGTGAAGTAAACTCCTCTGATTATAATTTCTCATAGAACGACCCAATAACACACTTTCCTGAGTATAGGCTTTAGTTCACAATGAATCAGTATGACTTTGCCATGTTTTTTGTTGCTATTTTATAAATGAATTGATCAGTCTATCCCAAATGGTAGTCCCTAGTCAATTGCCTTAATGATACATTTTGGTCCTGTAATACAGCTTTATTAGGACTTCCTGCATTAAAGAATGGATTTGGACTTACTGTGCTTCCATCAGAGGTGGTTTATGTAATCTTATAAACTTAGAGTTGGAAGGGCAATTTGAGATCATCAGCTCCAACCTCCTACCCAATATGGATAATGTTGAGTAGTCCTAACAGGTGAATCAGGTCAATGTCTGAAGAACTCTAGTGTAATGCCCTGTTTGTGGTAATCCATTTCTTGGTTACAGGGACATTAGAACAAGTTTGCAGGGAAGGGTATCCTTATCTAGTTCCTTATATTTCTAAAGGCTTTTCAATTTCAAAGTGCTTCCTTATCAATTATCTAATTTTATCTCCTTTAATCCACATACTCACTGATTTCCAAAATTACTTTAATAGGGCAAAAATCTTTGATTTTGCAATTAGAAACATTTGAAAATTCTAGGCCGGGCGCGGTGGCTCAAGCCTGTAATCCCAGCACTTTGGGAGGCCGAGACGGGCGGATCACGAGGTCAGGAGATCGAGACCATCCTGGCTAACATGGTGAAACCCCGTCTCTACTAAAAATACAAAAAAATTAGCCGGGCGAGGTGGCGGGCGCCTGTAGTCCCAGCTACTCGGGAGGCTGAGGCAGGAGAATGGCCGGAACCCGGGAGGCGGAGCTTGCAGTGAGCCGAGATCCGGCCACTACACTCCAGCCTTGGTGACAGAGCAAGACTCCGTCTCAAAAAAAAAAAAAAAAAAAAAGAAAATTCTAATACCTCTATGAGAATAAAAATATTGATTTATCTTTACATTAAGATTTAAATTATTCATAGCAGATTCTTTCTCCAATGGATTTTTATACAGTGGTGTGAAGCCACTGGGATACTTGAAAAGGAACAAATTAAGTTTCAAATAAACCTTACACACTTCAAAACTTTGGCTAGGTGGGAAAGTAGTGATAGATTAGAAGAGTAGTAGAAAAATGTCAGAGAGATTTAACTGTCCATTGAATAAAACTGCATAACAGAGACGAGTTAAAAATTACCACAAGCGACTATTTTTGTTGCTATAGGACAACATGGTGAACAACCAATTATGTGACACTGAAATTGGAACTGTCAGCCCTTAGCATTTATTTCCTTTGGCCACGATAATGGAAGAAATGAGAGTACATGCTGGGGCAAAGAATCAAATCGCTGATAATGAAATAACAACATTTTTGAAGAAAAACAGATGCAACCACTAAATAAATGAAAATAGGAAGAAAACATTCAAACTTTGCTTTATCCCCAATTAAATCACTCATTTCCAGGTTGTGAGTGTTGTCCCTACAGAAAGGAACTATAATGGAAGTTCTCTCTCTTTTGGTTTAGGTTTGCTCTGCTCATTCTGTTGTGTGAAGGATGAGAATAAGAACTTTCAGAAGTATGTAACACTCTCAGCATGTGAAAAATCCCAGAGAAGGAAAAATTGCATGTTTTGGATTAAATTATTAACCTGTATTCTCTCCTTCACATTCCAAGTTTACCACACACACACACACACACACACATACTTCCCAGAAAGACATAGGGGAAAGTTTTATTTCCCCTACTAGATTTGCAATGCAGTTGAACTACTTTTAATTTTCAAATGATAATCCAACTTCTTGGACATATGTCAACAAAACGATTGCTTAAACCTAACGTGCACATTTCCTGTCTCAAAGAATCTTCTTGTGCTGCTTTTCCAGACAAACTGTCTTTTCAGGTCTCCAGTTGACACTGGGATCCATCCAATGTAGTCCTACCACCTACTGACAACCCACTTACCATGTCTCATTGTGAATTATTTGTCTACATGTCTGTCTCCTCTACCAGACTGTGAGCTCCAGAGGGCAAGAATTACTTTTTGTTTGATTTTTATCTCCAGTGCCTAGCATAGGTTCTCATACGTGGCATTTTTTTGAATAAGTGAATAAATGGAAGCATTCTGCATCATCATCCTCCTTTCATTCCTCCTTTCACTTCACCTCCCGCAGCCACTCAGGTTGACTCCTAGCAGCAATTGGATAGGTAAAAGTATGAATTAGAGGCTGGGTGCAGTGGCTCAGGCCTCTAATCCCAGGTCTTTGGGAGGCCGAGATGGGAGGATCACTTCAGGCTAGGCATTCAAGACCTACCTCATCAACATAGTGAGACCCCATCTCTTAAAAAAAGAAAAAGAAAAAAAGTATGACTTGGGAGAAAGGGACAAGATGGCTGACTAGACACAGCTGGAAGCACCTCTTCCATGGAGAGGAACCAAAATGTCGAGTAAACCTCCACACCTCAATCAGATTTTTTTTTTTTTTTTTTTTTTTTTTGAGACGGAGTCTCGCTCTGTCACCCAGGCTGGAGTGCAGTGGCGTGATCTCGGCTCACTGCAAGCTCCACCTCCCGGGCTCACGCCATTCTCCTGCCTCAGCCTCCCGAGCAGCAGGGACTACAGGCGCACGCCACCGCGCCCGGCTAATTTTTTGTATTTTTAGTAGAGACGGGGTTTCACCGTGGTCTCGATCTCCTGACCTTGTGATCCGCCCGCCTCGGCCTCCCAAAGTGCTGGGATTACAGGCGTGAGCCACCGCGCCCGGCCTCAATCAGATTTTTTGAGGGAAAATATTAAAAGTCAATACAGAGGTGACACAGACACTGTGGTTGAAGAGGGAGGAAGCAAGGCAGCCTGTTTGTAGTCCGTGAGTGCCAAGACCAGCCCAAGGACCTGGACCAGACCTAAGGAAGGGGTGAGTGAAGGAACCCTGGACCACTGCATTCCCATGACAGTCTTCTGAGATCCTAGCTACAGGAGTTGCCATGACCCTCACAGACCTCTGGACTGGCAGGGGAAGCTGCACAGAGAACAAATAGAGGCACAGCTTGAACCCATGCAGAGTCCAAAAGGCTTCACTGTGCTGTACAGTTGCAGCAAAATATAGGCATAGGATCCCATCTGCCGAGGTTATCCTTCTTGCAGTGAGAGGTTGCAGCACCTGCTGTCTGCTCAGCTGGGGGGAAGCAGGGTCTGGGTATATTCACATGCTCAAGACAGGCCCTGTTCCCATTGCCGCAGGATTCAGGTGCATCTGATCCATGTGCCTTGTTGCCTGCTGGTCCCTATCAAGGCCACCTACCTGGCCATTTCTGCAGGAGGGTACCCACAACACAGCCTTCACTGCCCCACCTGAGAGTTGTACTGGCAGCCTGGGGGGCAGTTCTGCACCCCCATAACAGCGGGTGCTTGACCCTGAGGGACCAACAGAAAAATCTGTGGACCTGATCCCAACTCCTCAGGACTTGAGCACACTGTCCTGGGGTACTGAGCTGAGATTTGTGGCCTGATCTCAAGTGGGGGAGAAGCTCCCATGATCAGAACACAGAGAAGAGTGTGGCATAGGTTCATGTGCCAGCACAGAAGTTAGGTGAACCTCCTTTAGTAAAACTGGACCAGGAAGGGCATGCATGGCCTGATAGCCATGGCTTCTTCCCCAGGGAGTCTCACAGCCTGGAATGCCTGAAACAGCTCAGCAATCTTGGCACAGATGGCTTCACACTTCAGTCAGATTATTTGAGGGAAAATACTAAAAGTCAAGAGAGAGGTGTCAACACAGACACCGTGGTTGAAGAGGTGTCTCTGACATTCACCCCGACAGAAGGCCCTAGCCATTTGGGCCTCCCGCCAGGGTGAATGCCAGCAACCAGCTGGGTCAGGGGCGCATGAGCTGGGCAAGACCCACAGCCACCTGATGGTCTGAAAACCCCAGGCCACAGGCACCATACCAGTGGTATATCAGCAGTGCCACTGCCCTGCCTGGGAATCCTCCACCCTTGATCTACTGCACCACCAGGCCATCCGAACCCCACAACCCACTCTGACTTTGGCAAGCACAGAGGACCAGCAGGTTCCCAGATAACTGCGGTCACCTGGTGATCTTACCCTCAGCATGAACCACCCCTGAGGAAGTGGGGATTACAGCCCACCAAAGCCCCTTTTGAGAAAAAGGAAACATGGACACAGCACACACAGCTGAAGAGGGCACCACCAAGGCCCAGGAACAGACTTGGAGAGGTAGTCCTCTCTTCCTCCTGACCCACATCCTCTCCCCAGTGCACTGTTGCAGACATACCAAAATACAAAAGGGATGAGTGCAAGTAGGGGGCACACTTTTCAAGTTTATCTGGCACCTCTGACCCCACTGAAGACAAATGGAGCTGAATAAGAGCTTATATGCCAACTCCATCATTTAAGCATCATCTACTAGACTGCAGCCTGAATTATATCACCAAACAAAAATATACTGCTGCAACAAGCAATGCCTGTAAAACCTACCACAGAAGTCTATCTGAAACCAAGGAACCCATACAGAGCCTTGGCTTTCTGAAGCACCCAGAAACAAAGTCAATCAATTATACCCAACATAGACCACAATCATACCCACAAGGGAAACATAACAAAAACTCAAGAAAGCCTCATCCAAATCACAGCAAATTCAAAAAGAAAAAGAAGCATCAGCCCCTTAAATGAGGAGGAATAAGTGCAAGAACTCCAAAAATACAAAAAGCAAGAGTGTTTATTCACCTCCAAAGGTGAATCTATTGCTAGCTCCCTAGCAACAGATCTTAATCAGATTGAAATGTCTGAAATGACAGACATAGAATTCAGAATCTGGATGGCAAGGAAGCTCAATGAGATCCAAGAGAAAGTTGAAATCCAATCCAATGAAGCCAGAATAACAATACAAGGTTTAACAAATGAGATGGCTATATAAAGAAAGAACCAAATGGA
Source organism: Theropithecus gelada (assembly GCF_003255815.1). Lineage (NCBI taxonomy): Eukaryota > Metazoa > Chordata > Mammalia > Primates > Cercopithecidae > Theropithecus > Theropithecus gelada. The sequence goes on along the minus strand of NC_037675.1, from coordinate 46,751,455 downwards.
ACTTTTCAAATTGAAAAATTCACTGCAAGAATTACAAAATACAACTGGAAGCCTTAACAACAGACTAGACAAAAGCAGAAGAAAGAACTTCAAAGCATGAAGACTGGTCCTTTGAATCAATCCAGTCAGAAAAAAAAAATAAGAATTTTTTTAAATGAACAAAGCCTCCAAAAACTATGGGATTATGTAAAGTAACCAAACCTATGACTCATTAGCATTCCTGACAGAGAAGAGGAGAAAGTAAGCAATTCGGAAAACATATTTGAGGATGTAATCCAGGAAAGTTTCCCCAGTCTCACCAGAGACATTAATATGCAGATACAAGAAATCCAGGGAACTCTTGCAAAATACTCTAGAAGATGACCATCACCAAGGCACACAGTCATCAGACTTTCCAAGCTCAACAAAAAGGAAAGCATCTCAAAGGAGCCAGAGAAAAGGGCCATATTAGATATAAAGTGAATTCAGTCAGACTAACAGTGGGCTTCTAACAGTGGGCTTCTCAGCAAAAACCAGAAGACATTGAGGGCCTATTTTAGCATTCTTAAGGAAAAGAAATTCCAACAAAAAATTTCACATCCTTCCAAGCTAAGCTTTATTAACAAAGGAGAAATAAAGTCTTACCCAGACAAGTAATCACTAAGGGAATTTGTCACCACCAGAATGGCCTTACGAGAGAGGCTTAAGGGAGTTCTAAACATGGAAATGAAAGAACAATACTTGCTACCACAAAAGCACATGTAACTACATAGTCTGGAGGGCCTATAAGCAACTACACAGTCAAGAATACAAAACAAGTAGCTAGAAACACCAGGACAGGAATAAAACCTCACATGTAAATATTAACCTTGAATGTTAATAGCCTAAGAACTCCACTTAAAATACATACAATGGCAAATTGGATTTAAAAACAAGGCCCAGCTTTCTGCTGTCCTCGAGACCCATATCACATGTAATGACACCTATGGTATCAGATAAAGGAATAGAGAAAGATCTGTCACGAAAATGAAAAACAAAAAAGGGCAGAGATTGCTATTATTGTATCAGATAAAACAGACTTTAAACCAACAACAGTAAAAAAGGACAAAGAAGGGCATTACATAATGATAAATGATTCAACAAGAAGATTTAACTATTTTAAATATATATATATGCACCCAACATAGAGCACCGAGATTTATAAAACAATTACTACTACAGCTACAAAACAGACTTAGACAACTGCATAATATTAATGGGGGAACTTCAACACCCCACTGAGAACATTAGACACATCACTGAGACAGAAACTAACAAATTTAATACTTAAATTCAACACTTGATTGATTGAACCTAATAGGTACCTACAGAATTCTCCACCCAACAACCACAGAATATGCATTCTTCTCATCTGCACACAGAACATACTCTAAGATTGACCACACACTCAGTCATAAAGCAAGTCTAATAAATTCAAAAATACTAAAAGCATAGTAAGCATTTTCTTGGACCACGGTGGAATACAAATATAAATCAGTACAAAGCAGAACTCTCAAAACCACACAAATACATAGAAACTGAACAACTTGCTCCTGAATGACTTTTGGGTAAACAATAAAGGCAGAAATCAAAAAATTATTTGAAACAAATGAAAATAGAGATACAATATACCAGAACCTCTGGGATGTGGCAACAGCCACTTTAAGAGGAAAGTATAATGCTAAACACCTATATCAAGAAGATAGAGAGATCTCAAGTTAACAGCCTAACGTCTCACCTAAAGGAACTAGAAAAACAAGAATGCACTAATGAAAAATGAAAACTATGGGCCAGTATCCTTGACACATACAGATACAAAATCAACAAAACCCTAGCAAACCAAATCCAGCAGTACATCAAAAAGATAATCTACTATGATCAAATGGGCATTATTCCTGAGATGCAAGGATGGTTCAACATATACAGATCAACAAAAGTGTCATCACATAAACAGAATTAAAAACAAAAACCACATGATTATCTCAATAGATGTAGAAAAAGCACTCAATAAAATCCAACATCCTTAATGATAAAAAAAATAAAATCTAGGCATCAACAACCTAGGCATCGAAGGAATACACCTCAAAATAAAAATTGCCATCTATGACAAACTTATGACCAATATTATACTGAATGGTCAAAAGTTGAAAGCATTGGCCAGGCATGGTGGCTCACGCCTATAATCCCAGCACTTTGGGAAGCTGAGGTGAGTGGATCACCCAAGGTCAGGAGTTCGAGACCAGCCTTGCCAACATGGTGAAACCCCATCTCTACTAAAAATACAACAAATTGGCTAGGCATGGTGGCAGTGCCTGCAATCTCAGCTACTCAGGAGGCTGAGGCGGGGGAATCACTTGAACCCAGGAGGCGGAGGTTACAGTGAGCCAAGGTCACACCATTGCATTCTAGCCTGGGCAACAAGAGCAAAGACATGGAATCAATACAGGTGCCCATCAATAGTGGATTATATAAAGAAAATGTGGTACATGTATACCTTGGAATACTACACAGCCATAAAAAAGAGCAAAATTATGCACTTTGCAGCAACATGGAGGCAGCTACAGACCAGTATCTTAAGCGAATTAACACAGAACAGAAAACCAAATACCACATGTTCTCGCTTATAAGTGAGACCTAAACACTACATAGGCATGGACATAAAAATGAGAACAATAGGCCCTGGGAACTCTAAAAAGTGGGAAGGGGACATGGGGAACGGTTGAAAACTACCTATTGGATACTATGCTCACTATTTGCATGGTTCAATTGAAGCTCAAACCTCAGCATCATGCAATATATCCATGTAACAAACCTGCATGTGTAAATGTAAAAAAAAAAAAATTAGTTTTTAAGCTAAATGTTTAAAAAAAAAAAGTCTGACTTGGTATTCTCTCATATTAAGATTACTTCTCCTTCTTGTACTATTTCTCCCTAACTCCCAGCACCTAATTTGTATCCCACTATTGACTGCACCTTGATGACATTTAAGATGCTCACTAAGAATAGCAGAAAGTATTAAACATAAAATATCTTCCACAAGATCCCTGACAAATAATTGACAAGTCTCTGCTCAAATACTTGAGCTTCTAGTTATGGCAGAATTCCTTTAAAGAAAAATATCCATTTACAGGTAACTTTTTAAACAAAATATACCTTTCTGTCTCTCTAACATGCTCATGCTTCTAAATCAGCCGCTGGGGTGTCCTGGAATAAATATAATTCTTCTACATGAGAATCTTTTAGCTATTTAAAGATAAAATGAAGTTCATCCAAGTTTCTCTCCTCCACTTTATATATTTTCTATTCTCAACTACACCTCATGTGATACGGCTTCAATTCACTCTTCTCTGAATATACTCCAGTAGATCAGTCATTTTCAAAATGTGACAACTGGAATTAAACACAATCCATCAGCTATGTTTTACAGGGAAGAGAGGATATCACTTCCTTTATGATATGATCAATGTTTGCATTATGAGTTTAAGGGTTTTTTGTCAGGGGGTGTTTTGTTTGTTTGTTTTTGCAACTATATCACACTGTCACCTATCTTAAGTTTACAGTCAACAGTACCCCTAAGATGTTACCACATGTGCTACCTTATACATCATGCACAGGTTTGTTGATGGTTGTTGTTTAGTCACCTAAAAAAAAAGGAAAGAAAAGAAAAGAAAAAAGCAGCACTTTAACTCTAGTGTCAAAAAATTTCATTCTCTTAAATGTAACCTTCTATCTCCTGTTCCAGCTAATCAGGATCACTTAGATTTTAATTCTGTCATCTGACATATTAGCTATGTCTCCCAGCTTCATCATTTGCCAATTTAATGAGTATGTCATTTTAACAAAATAATTTTAAAATGTTGAACCCAACTTTTCAAAGACACATTACTAGAGATGTACCTTAGGCACTATTTGAACACTGCCTTCAAACCAGTTACAAATCCAGTTCCTGCATTTTTAATGTACAATGCCTTGAAAGCATGTTTATATTTTAGTGTGAAAGCTTTAAAAGATCAAAAGCCTGCAAGGCCAATAGAAATTAATTTCTAAAGATGAAATTTTTTGAGTTGTGAGAGAAAGTGTTCTGCCAGGAGAGTTCTTCTATTATAGGTGTCTGTCTGTTCATAAGCCTGCACTGGTTAATCACATCCTTACCTAGGTTTTTAATACCTTCTTTCCACAATGGTGATTGAATTGTGCTGAAAATTTCTTAAAAGATTGCCTTGAGTGAAACTGATTTGGAGAGATATGATCTGCTGATTTCTTTTAAACATAAACTCTAATATACATCATTTCTCATGCAAATATCCGTGAACAGCTCCATATAAAGAAGCTGAAGGGTTCCAGGTAATCATGAGCACTGTAACAATACAATATTAAGATTTCCTCATGTAAAATCTAGAAGTCAGAGCTTCCAGATATTTGGCTTGATTTTTAGCATGCACAAGTTACTATGATCATCTTCATTTCAGATTCAGCAATTTTATTTCCATTTTTACAACTCTCCTATGTCATTGAATCTTCCCTGGAATCTATAGCCCTGACTCAGTGAAAACAAAGTGAATCACAAGCTATACTTGTTTTATTTTTAGTACACAGCACAATCCTGAGAGAGTTGCAGATGTTCAGAGACAAAAACAACCACCACCACCTCATGTAAAGCCAAAATAACACTCCCTTGCACCTTAAAGTGAGGATCTCCTGTTGTCTGAATCTTAATAGATGTCAACAGAGACGGGGCAGCCATAACACTTTCAGGAGAAACTGTGCACTCTCTCTGTACTTTTCTGGTGCCTTTTTCAGTTTCAGAGAAAAAGCATAAATGGCAAAGGAGGAATACCACATTGATGAGCCAGGTTAGGCGTCTACCGCACAACTTTATTACTTTTACACACAGGCTGTGTATGGAATGCATGAGGAAAATGGAAAACAGGGGTGGTGCCTTCCAGCCAAAAGAAGCCCTTTTTATTAGAGAAGTCTGCTAAAATTATGCTGAATTACAAGCATGTAAAAAAATGGGTTCCAAACACCATTCTAAAGCTGTTTTTAAGCAAAGTGGTAGCTACTCATTTGGATAATAAAATGTTTGCCAATATAATTAATTCTAGTTTTTCTGCTTTCTATTTGCTTTAAAAAGTTTTATATTTAACCTAGACTGCTATAAGAATACAAACTAAATCTGAACTTAGAATATTATACCACTCAAGTGTTTCTTTTCCTCCACATGAATTTTAATTTAATGAAATCACATAACATTAGGCCTTATTATTTATTTATTTATTTATTTATGTATTTATTTAAGAGACAGGGTCTCACTCTGTCATCCAGGCTGCAGTAGGTTGGCATGATCATAGCTCACTGCAACTTTGAACTCCTGGATTCAAACAGTCCTCCCATATCAACCTTCAGAATAGATAGTCTTGTAGTAGGACAACAGGCACATGCTATGCCCAACTAATTTTTTTTTTTTTTGAATTTTTGTGGAGACAGGGCCTCACTCTCTTGCCCAAGCTGATCTCAAACTCTTGACCTCAAGTGATTCTCCTGCCTCAGCCGCCCAAAGTGCTGGGATTACAGGCATGAGCCACTGCACCTGGCCAGGCCTTATTTTTATAATACACTGAGTGTTTTTCTGTAAGTATGCCAAGGTAACTATAGTTCAGTAAAAAATACCGTTTTCTTCTTTACCTTTGGAAAGTAAGTGAGTACATAGCCTAATTTGTGATGGGGATTGACCACAGCAATGGCAACTGCCACCAGAGAGTGACACCACCTCAGGACATCATAGGATAAAAAATACCACTCTGTAGAAGCAACTTCAGTGTAACTCATATAAAACAAACACAACATTTTGAAACTAATTGGGTTTGTTTGTTTAGAGACAGAGTTTAGCTGTCACCCAGGCTGGGATGCAGTGGCACAATCATAGCTCACAGCAACCTCAAACTCCTGAGCTCAAGGGATCTTCCTGCCTCAATCTCCCAAGTAGCTAGGACTATAGGTGTGTACCACCATGTTCAGCTAATTTTTTTTTTTTTTTTTTTTTTTTTTTTTTGTAGAAACAGGGTCTTGCTATGTTGCCGAGGCTAGTTTCAAACTCCTGGCCTGAAGCCAGGATCCTTCAGTCTCAACCTCCCAAAATCTTGGGATTACAGGCATGAGCCTCCATGCACAGCCCAATGAATGATCCATTTTTAATTTAAATGTCACACTATAGCAATGGCATTTGCTGAGCTTCCTGATGGATTCATGGCCCAAGTGTAAGATACAGTCAAACAGAATTTTAAAGTTGTATTTATTATATAATTGTAGAAATAGGATATTTTGGGGTATTTTTACTTGTGTCATTGTACCTTGCTATCAAAGTGTGGTTTGTAGATCAGTCCCATTGACTTCACTTAGAAGCTTATTAAAAATGCAGTACTCAGGCCCCATGCCAACTCCTGAGTCAGAATCTGCATTTTAAACACAACCCTGGTTCATTCATATGCACATTAAAGTTTGAAAAACATTATCATAGTACATTTTAAAGTATCTTCTAGCTCTGATCCTCCACAGCCAGAATCCTGCACTGCCATTTAAATAACTAAAACACATTAATAATAGATGTTTTATTGAATCCTGCATTCCTTTTAAATTAACCAGAATAAAAAACTGCATGAACTTGTCAAATAATGAACAAATAACTGACTATGGTGGCACGAATGAGGGTTACATAAAAATTGTCTTTGGCCAGGGAAAACAAGTAACATCATTCATTCTTTCAGTATGCTAACTGCTCATAAAATTGCAAATGATGCTACTAAATAAGACAAAATGACACAGCTATATAGAAATCAAAGAAGCACATCTAAGACAAAGGCGCAAAGAAAACTGTAATGTCAAATGCAAAATTTCATTTGAAATAGGAAACACAATAGACTTGTGCAGAAGAGTGTATGGACATGACAGTGTAATAGAGAATCATGAGGCAAGTCCTTGTCTTTTGTCTGTCACCCTTCTTGTATGTTGTAGGGAGAAGCCCTATGTCCAAAACTGCTCCCAAACAACCTTAAGCAATTAACCACTTCAACATTTTGTTGCTTTTCTTTTTCTTCTGGCTTTTTTTGTAACTTTTAAGTTCAGGGGTATATCTTCAGGTTTGTTACATAGGTAAACTTGTGTCATGGAGGTTTGTTGTACAAATTATTTCATCACCCAGATACTAAGCCTAGTACCCATTAGTTATTTTTCCTGATCCTCTCCCTCCTCCTAACCTCTACCCTCTGTTAGGCCCCAGTGTGTGTTGTTCCCCTCTATATGTACATGTGGTCTCATCATTTAGCTTCCACTTATAAGTGAGAACATGAAGTATTTGATTTTTCTGTTCCTACATTAGTTTGCCAAGGATAATGGCCTCCAGCTCCATCCATGTCCCTGAAAAAGACACAATCTTGTCCCTTTTAATGGCTGCATAGTATTCCATCGTGTATATGTTCCACATTATTTTAATCCAGTCTAACATTGATGGGAATTTAGATTGATTCCATGTCTTTGCCATTCTAAATAGTGCTGCAATGAACATACACGTACCTGTGTCTTTCTAACAGAATGATTTATGTTTTGGGGGTATATACCGAGTAATGGGATTGCTGGATCAAATACTATTTCTGTCTTTATGTCTTTGAGGAATTGCCACACAGTCTTCCATAATGATTGAACTAACTTATACTCACACCAACAGTATATAAGCATTCCTTTTTCTCCACAACCTCACCATCTGCTGTTATTTTCTGACTTTTTATAGTAGCCATTCTGACTGGTGTGAGATGGTATCTCACTGTGGTTTTGATTTGCATTTCTGCAATAATCAGTGATGTTGAGCTTTTTTTCATATTTTTTTTGGCCACATGTATGTCTGTTGAAACATGCCTGTTCAAGTTGTTGACAAAAAGTTAAACTCTGTAAAATATTTGGAGAGATTTACTCTGAGCCAAATATGAGTGACCCTGGCCCATGACACAGCCCTCAGGAGGGCCTGAGAACATGTGCCCAAAGTGGTCAGGGTACAGCTTGGTTTTATACATTTGAGGGGGGCATGAGACATCAGTCAAATACATTTACAACTCAAAGTGGAGAGGGCTTTCAAGCTATAGGTAAATTTAAACATTTTCTGGTTGACAATTGGTTGAGTTTATCTAAAGACCTGGGATCGTAGAAAGGAAATGTTCAGGTTAAGATAAAAGATTGTGGAAACCAAGGTTCTTTAGAAGTCTTATAGTGGCTGCCTTTAGAGACAATAGATGACAAATGTTTCCTATTCAGATCTTTAAAAGGTGCTAGACTTTTAGTTAATCTCTTTAGGATTGGGAGGGCCTGGAGAAAAAGATCTAGGATGTTAACAGAGATTCTTTACAGATGCAAATTTATCCCAACAAAGGACAGCTTTGCAGGCCCACTTAAAGATATGGCAAAAAAACACATTTTGGGGTAAAATATTTTGATTTTCTTCTTTGTCTCGTAAGGTTATGCCAAAGTCAGGTTGGAAAGTAAGTCACAAGATATAGGGTTAAATAAAACCCATCTGATGATAATTTATTATTTGTAGCACATGACTCCCCAGACTCCTTAGATAGGAATTTGAGCAAGATTTAAAAATCAGAGTTTAGTGCTCAAAGTCCGTTGCCCACTTTTAATGGGGTTTGTATCTTTTCTTGTAAATTTGTTTAAGTTTTTTTATGGATGCTGGATATTAGACCTTTGTCAGATGCATAGTTTGCAAACATTTTCTCCCCTTCCATAGGTTGTTTACTCTGTTCATAGTTTCGTTTGCTGTGCAGAATAAACTCTTTAGTTCAATTAGATCCCATTTTTCAATTTTTGCTTCTGTTGCACTTGCTTTTGGAGCCTTCATCATGAAATCTTTGCCTGTGTCTATGTCCTGAATGGTGTTGCCCAGGTTTTCTTCTAGAGTTTTTATAGTTTTGGGTTTTATATTTAAGTATTTATTCCATCTTGAGTTAATTTTTGTATATCATGTAAGGAAGGGGTCCAGTTTCAATCTTCTACATATGGCTAGCCAGTTATCCTAGCACCATTTATTGAATAGGGAATCTTTTCCCCATTGCTTGCTTATGTCAGGTTTGTCGAAGATCAGATAGTTGCAGGTGTATGGCCTTATTTCTGGGTTTTGTGTCTATTTTTCTATGTCTATTTTTGTACCAGTGGTGTTTTGGTTACTGTAGCCTTGCAGTATAGTTTGAAGTTGGGTAGTGTGATGCCTCTAGCTTTGTTCTTTTCGCTTAGGATTGCCTTGGCTATTCAAGCTCTTTTCTGTTCCATATGAATTTTAAAACAGTTTTCTCTAGTTCTGTGAAGAATGTCAACGGTAGTTTAACAGGAATAGCATGAATCTGTAAATTGCTTTGGGCAGTATGGCGATTTTAACGATATTGATTCTGGGCCGGGCGCGGTGGCTCAAGCCTGTAATCCCAGCACTTTGGGAGGCCGAGACGGGCGGATCATGAGGTCAGGAGATTGAGACCATCCTGGCTAACACGGTGAAACCCCGTCTCTATTAAGAAATACAAAAAACTAGCCGGGCGAGGTGGCGGGCGCCTGTAGTCCCAGCTACTCGGGAGGCTGAGGCCGGAGAATGGCGTGAACCCGGGAGGCGGAGCTTGCAGTGAGCTGAGATCCGGCCACTGC
>NC_037675.1:46705326-46741678 GCF_003255815.1 Theropithecus gelada | reverse complement strand
CCGGGGGCAACACAGGGAACCCCCTAAAAAAAAAAAAAAAAAAAAAAAAAAAACGATATTGATTCTTCCTACCCATAAGCATGGAATGTTTTTTCATTTCTTTGTGTCATATCTGATTTCTTTCAGCAGTGCTTTTGTTATGCCCAGACCGTTTATTCCCCGAAGAAGACCACCAGAGTCCAGAGTCAAAGCTAAGCAGCAAGGATCTTTATTACAGGTTCGAACCTGGAACTCTCCCTCGCTCGTGAAACGAGACGGGCAGGAGAGCTCCCCCACTGAGCTCCGAACAATGTTATATAGTCTAAGAAAAGTGGGCATAGAGTTATTATACAAATCAGATATATGATTGGCTAGTGTTTGAACAAGGCGATTTGGCTAACTATGATTGGTTCCCGCCATTTCTGATATTTTGGTTCAAACTTTGAGGCGGGAGAGCAGGTTTATGGCAGCAAGAGTTTATCTTACTTAAACACGTCTTGTGACCTTGCCTCAGAACTTACAAAATCTCTGGTATGTGCAAAACAAAATCTCTGGTACGTGCAGAAAACCAGGTACTCACAGAACTTACGAAATCTCTGGTATGTGCAAAGATTAGAGAGCAAAACAAGGGTGTAGCGGGTGGGGGGCCGGTACACATCTATCTTTGTGTCCTTTCACTTCGTAGTTCTCCTTGTAGAGACCTTTTGCCTCCCTAGTTAGCTGTATTCCTAGGTATTTTATTCTTTTTCTGGCAATTGTGAATGGGAGTTCGTTCCTGATTTGGCTCTCAGTTTGACTGTTGTTGGTGTATAGGAATGCTAGTGATTATTGCACATTGATTTTGTATCCTGAAACTTTACCAAAGTAATTTATGAGCTGAAGGAGCTTTGGGACTGAGACTTTGGGGTTTTCTAGACATAGAATCATGTCATTTGCTAACAAGGATAGTTTGACTTCCTCTCTTCCTATTTGGATGCCTTTTATTTCTTCCTCTTGTCTGATTGCCCTTGCCAGGATTTCTAATACTATATTGAATAGGAGTGATGAGAGAGGGCATTCTTGTCTTGTGCCAGTTTTCAAGAGGAATGCTTCCAGTTCTTTCCCATTCAGTGTGATGTTGGCTATGGGTTTTTCATGGATGGCTCTTATTATTTTGAGGTATGTTCCTTCAATACCTAGTTTATTGAGTTTTTAAAGTGAATGGATGTCAAATTTTATCAAAAGCCTTTTCTGCATCTATTGAGATAATCTTGTGGTTTTCATCTTCAGTTCTGTTTATGTGATGACACATTTATTGATTTGTGTATGCTGAACCAACCTTGCATCCCAGGAATAAAGCCTACTTGATTGTGGTTTACAGGCTTTTTGATGTGCTGCTGGATTCGATTTGCCAGTATTTTGTAGAGGATTTTGCATCAATTTTCATCAAGGATATTGGGCCAGGTCCAGTGGCTAATACCTGTAATCCCAGCACTTTGGGAGGCCGAGGCAGGTGGTTCACTTAAGCTCAGGAGTTCAAGACCAGCCTGGGCAACATGGCAAGACCTTGTCTCTACCAAAAATACAAAAAATTAGCTGAGTGTGGTGATGCATGCCTGTGGTCCCAGCTACTCGGGAGGCTGAGGTGGGAGGATCACTTGAGCTCAGGAGTCAGAGGTTGCAGTGAGCCAAGATCGCACTCCAGTGTGGGTGACAAGAGTGAGACCCCATCTCAAAAAAGAAAAAAAAAAAGAAAAAAAGGATATTGGCCTGAAGTTCTTTGTTGTTGTTGTTATATCTTTGCCAGGTTTTGGTATCAGGATGATGCTGGCCTCATATAATGAGTTAGGGAGGAGTCCCTCCTCCTCAATTTTTTGGAATAGTTTCAGTAGGAATAGTACCAGCTTTTCTTCATACATCTGGTAGAATTTAGCTATAAATCTGTCTGGTCCTGGGTTTTTTTCAGTTGGTAGGCTATTGCCAGAGTGATTTTTACAGCTTTATTGAGGTATCATTGATATACCCAAAAAAAAGCACATATGTATACAATTTGATGAGTTTAGACATATGCATATACCCATGATACCATCACCACAATCAAAGTAGTAAACATATCCATCACCTCCAAAAGTTTCCTTGTGTCTCTTTGCATGGTTTATTTTGTTTCATTTTATAGTAAGAACACTTGGCAAGAGATCACCCTCTTAACCCATCTTTAAATACACAATACTGCATTGTTAACTAAAGAAACCAAGTTGGGTCAGCCAAAGTGGCTCACCGTAATCCCAACACTTTGGGAGGCCAAGACGGGAGGATTGCTTGAGCCCAGGAGTTTGGGACTAGTCTAGGCAACATATCTAGACCCTGTCTCTACAACAGCAACAAAAAATGTTTTTAATTAACCGGGCATGGTGGTGCACACTTTTAATTACAGCTACTTGAGAGGCTGATGCAAGTAGATCACTTGTGCCTGGGAGTTAGAGGCTGCAGTGAGCTATGATCGCTCCACTGTACTCCAGCTTGGGAGACAGAGTGAGATCTTGTCTCTTAAAAAGTAAAATAAAATAACAAAATAAAATTAAAATGAAGGAAGAAAAAAGAAAGCATGCTGTACAGCAGATCTCTAGAATTTATTCATCTAGCATAACTGAAACTTTAAGACAATAGAGTAACAACTCCCCATTTCCCCTCCACCACCCCAGCCCCTAGCAACCATTTTTTAAATGGAAAAATTAGTCCTTTCCTACATTAAAACCCTTCAATGTCAACAGGATTAAGACCAAACCCCTTAGGAAGTACAGATGCTTTTCAACATACAATAGAGATAGGTCTCCATAAACACATCGTAAGCTGAAAATATTGTTGAAAATGAAAATGCATTTAATATACCTAACCTACTGAACATCATAGCTCAGCCTAGCCTGCTGTAAACATGTTCAGAACACTTACATTAGTCTACATTTAGGCAAAATCATCTAATACAAACCCTATTTTAAAATAAAGTGTTGAATATCTCATGTAATGTATTGAATATTATACCAAAGTGAAAAACTTGTATGGGTACTTTCAGTTTGGTTTCTACTGAATGCATACTGCTTTTGCACCATCATAAAGCCAAAAACAATTGTTCAGTCAAACTATTGTAAATTGGGAACCATTTGTACACAGATCCCTTCATAAGCTGCTTATGACTTTCCAGGCTTATATCTCTCCACTTCCACATGACCTACCATATAGCCATTCCACACTGCCAACTCATACTGCTAAGATTTTGGACTTCCTTCCCCCTTCCTAGAATGGTCCACTCTGTCCCTTTTAGCTTCTGGATGCTCATCCTCCAAGTCTCAGGTTTCACTTACCCTACATAGACGAGATTGGGCATGTTCAAGTTCGTATGGCTGTAGACATCAGTTACTCTATATAGAATTACTCTTTCCTCTGTTCTATCAATGTAGTGGCACTTAATACATTGTACTGTAATTGATTAACATCCCTGAATCTTCAGCTCGATTACACCCTTAGTCATCTTTTTAACCCCATTACTTGGTACACTGCTGCCAAGCACTTATCATCACTCTGTTTTTCTCTTGGAGACAGAGTCTTATTCTGTCACCCAGGCTGAAGTGTAGTGTCACGATCATGGCTCACTGCACCCTCAATCTCCCAAGCCCAAGCGACTCTCCTACTTCAGCCTCCCAAGTAGCTGAGACAACAGGCATGTGCCACCATGCCCAGCTAGGTTTTGGTTTTGGTTTTGCTTTCACTTTTTAGTGATTGGGTCTCTGTATGTTTAGTGTTGGGTCTCTCTAGGCTGGTCTCAAACTCCTGAACTCAAGCAATCCTCCTGCCTCAGCCTCCCAAAGTTCTGGGATTACAGGCATAAGCCACTGTGCCCAGCCAATTTATTGCTACTCTCACTAGATGCGTGTTTCTATTCCTGGGTTCTCTATTTTTGTATTAGTTTCTGGATTAGCCGAGGTTACCTCCACCTCCTGGATTAACTATGCCCTTCTGCTTTTTATTCTTTTAATATATTTATTAGATTTAAAATTCTGCTTTACATCTGAGTTTCCTTGACCTTGCACTTACCTTTTAATTTCATTCTGTTGTTTTATATTCTTGTCTTTTAAACTTTCATTTCACTGAATTTCTATTTGTGAAAAATTCTTCTACAGCAAGAGACATTCACAAGGAAACAGTTTCTGTTACAGAAATTATCATTTGACTAGAGTTTAAAAAAAAAATTCTTAAATGTTTATCCCCTGAATACTTTATATTTGCATTATAACATAGATGAATATAATATTTTGTCTAAGAATGTGGTGGACACCTCTATTTCTTCCAGTGCTAAATTATTCTGTAAAAAGTCTGACACAAGCTTGAATTTCCCCTTGTTAAGTAACTTGCTTTTTCTACTTGATGTCTGAAGCATTCTTTTCTGTTGTTAAAATCTTGATGCTCAGTAACACACAGGGTACTTCTCAACATTGTTAATTCAGTGTCAGTTTTTCCTATTAGATGTGTGTGCTTTATTATGAAAGAGATTTTCCATTATTATATCTTGAATACTTTTTCTCACCATCTGTTGTCTACTTCAGAGATGCCTATTATTTCGTCAGTCATCCATGTCTACAGCCTCTTCCTAATTGCCTTCACCTCCATCTTATGTCTCATTCACTCTAACTTATGCCTTTTTTCCATCACATTAATTAGAATTACATCACATTATGTAATTCCATCACATAAATTTTAACTATGTCTCTTCTGCTTTTTATTCTTTTAATATATTTATTAGATTTAAAATTCTGCTTTACATCTGAGTTTCCTTGACCTTGCACTTACCTTTTAAATTCATTCTGTTGTTTTATATTCTTATCTTTTAAACTTTCATTTCACTGAATTTCTATTTGTGAAAAATTCTTCTACAGCAAGAGACACTCACAAGGAAACAGTTTCTGTTACAGAAATTATTATTTCTTTTTTTTTTTTTTTTTTTTTTTTTTTGCAACAGAGTTTCACTCTTGTTGCCAAGGTTGGAGTACAGTGGCAGGATCTCAGCTCACTGCAACCTCTGCCTCCTGGGTTCAAGGGGTTCTCCTGCCTCAGCCTCCCAAGTAGCTGGGATTAAAGGCACCCACCACTATGCCCGGCTAATTTTTTTTTATTTTTAGTAGAGACAGGGTTTCATCACATTGGCCAGGCTGGTCTCAAACTCCTGACCTCAGGCAATCCACCTGCCTCGGCCTCCCAAAGTGCTGGAATTCTGGGATTACAGGCATGAGCCACCATACCCAGCATTTCTTTTCTTTTCTTTTCTTTTCTTTCTTTCTTTTTTTTTTTTTTTTAGGCAGGGTCCCACTATGTCACCCAGGCTACAGTTTAGTGGCATGATCACAGCTCACTGTAGCCTCCAACTCCTGGGCTCAAGTGATCCTCCTACCTCAGCCTCCCAAGTAGCTGGAACTACAGGCATGCACCACCACCTCCAGCTAATTTTTGTACTTTTTGGTACAGATGGGGTTTTGCAATGTTGTCCAGACTGATCTCGAACCCCTGAGCTCAAGGTATCCTCCCACCTCCACCTCCCAATGTGCTGAGATTACAGGCATAAGCCACTGCACCCAGCCAGAAATTATAATTTCTTATAGATGGTGTCATCGTTTCTCTTTCACATGTATGTTTCTCTCAGTCTCTCTCTGACTCTGTCTCTTTATATTTCTCTTTTTCTGTAGCACTTTTGCAGAGTTTTATGCCATTTCCTTTCATCTTGCATATGTTTATATAAGCAACACTGTACAGACATTATTTGCTCTAATATAGTGTATTTTGCAATCATTTTCACTTGTTTATACACAGTCTTTCATAAAGGTCATGCCAGAAGATTTAACCCTGCTAATGTCTGTAAGAAGAAAATAAAAAACCCTTTTAAACATGACACAGTGCTACACATATTACACTGATTTAGTGTAATTTATTTATAGTGGGCACTAAGATGTAGTGGTCAGGAGAGCAGACTCTGGGACAAACTGTGTAGGTTTAAACCTGTATATCTTGGATTGCTAAATCATTTAATTTATCTAAGCCTCAGTTTCCCAGTCTCTAAATTGGGACTAATAAGAGCTCCCAATCTCATTGTTAGGGGGAGCAAATGAAACAAAGTATGAAAAAC
This sequence comes from Theropithecus gelada, assembly GCF_003255815.1. Classification (NCBI taxonomy): domain Eukaryota; kingdom Metazoa; phylum Chordata; class Mammalia; order Primates; family Cercopithecidae; genus Theropithecus; species Theropithecus gelada. The sequence continues at coordinate 46,735,551 of NC_037675.1, read as the reverse complement.
ACATAGGAGGCACTTCATATTTGTTAAATGAATAAATGAATACATATTCTCCAAAAAAAAATTTTAAACATTACAATATATTTTCAGTTTCAGTTTGAATAGCTTGATTCTAAATTTGGCTAAATTTGTGAATCAGTGCCTTTATCATTTTTTTATACAGGTGCAGCTGTCTCATGCAAAGATGTACATTTTAAACAGCAGCAATTTTTTTGCTTGATGCCACTGAGAAATTCAAAGAGGCGGCTTGCCATCTAGTGGAAACCTGTTAAATTCCAATGCCTTTTCTGAGTCTGGCAAATTCACAGATTAAGGTAAATTGTTCATTTTAATATGTTCTAGAGAAACTTCCTTTATATACCTTGTTTGTGCACATTTATAGGAGGGAAATGCTCTGTGGTAGAACAAAATAATAATAATAATACTAACAGTAATAATAATCAACTTGAACTGTCCTCTGATTGAATGGGATTGGCTTTACAAGATAACGTATATTTTATAGCATTCTCAAGTCAGACTTGAAAGAAAATTCCAGAAATTAATTAGCAATAGAAAAGACATACTTGTTTAAGAGATGTCAGAATTTCTTCCACAGTGCTCATGTAGAAAGGCCACGAATGGCCGGGTGCGGTGGCTCACGCTTGTAATCCCAGCACTTTGGGAGGCTGAGGTGGGCAGATCACAAGGTCAAGAGATTGAGACCATCCTGGCCAATATGGTAAGGAAACCCCTTCCCTACTGAAAATACAAAAATTAGCTGAGTGTGGTGGTGCGTGCCTGTAGTCCCAGCTACTCAGGAGGCTGAGGCAAGAGAATCACTTGAACCCAAGAGGCGGAGGTTGCAGTGAGCCAAGATCGCACCACTGCAGTCCAGCCTGGCAATAGATGAGACTCTGTCTCAAAAAAAAAAAAAAAAAAAGAAAGGCCACGAATATAAATGGCCTCATGCTCCCAGGTCTCTTTCTGATTTTAAGGCCTGATTTCTTTGTTTCCATGAGTAACTTCCTTTTCTTCTCCCTGCATTTATCTTTTTTTAGATAAAAGCCTGATCAGAAACTTCCAACCTATTTCGTCCTCCTAAAGAAAGACGAAAGTACCTGAAGTAGCCAAGTCTTATGAAACTACCCCATATCTCAAGAAACAAATTACACTGGCAGGGTGGCGAGCTGTGGCAATGATGTACAATTATTGGGTCAAAAAGGTAACCAATCTACATGTTGAATAAGGTCCTCTCTCTAAAAAGGTAGAAACTTGACAAAGTTATGGGTGATGATTCTTAAAAGAGGTAAGTGGATTCCATTAAATTATTTGAAAGGTTAATGGTTTTAAAATATAATGAGGCAAGAGCTATGGTTAGGAGGGAAAAAAATGTATCGGCAAGACCAGGGAGAGAAACACATTTGGGCAAAGCATGTAGTAGACAATGGTTCCAAGAACCTTCTGTCTTTTCAAAGCAACCTTTGAGTGGGGCTATTTTTGACTTTCATCTACATACTGAGCTGATCCATCCATAAACCAAGCTTGAGTTTTTTTCTTTGTACTTCAGGTAGAATCCTCCATAGAACCATAGGCATGAGATGAGTGAAATGGCACTGTTAAAACAGTGATAGGTGGCTAGGGGTCTATAATACCTACTTGTGAAGCTTGTTTGAGCCATCTGGTTATGATTATACTTGCCCCTAAATGTACCAACTCCATCTTGCAATGTACTGTTGCTTGGCCTAGCTGACCTTTCTATTTGGTAAGTCTGATAGGACCCAGCTCATGATGGGAATTTCTATAATACATACATGGTTACTTGATACTCCATGGTCAGGCATCCTATCTCCACCAGGGTTGGGGAGCACATCGAAAGGTATATAATTCTCTACCAAAAATGGCATTGCCTTGCTCCAGAAACCAAGGGACTAACATTATAATTTGCCCACTGGGACTTGCAACAAACTCCACACAGGATCTTGTCTTACCACTTACACCTTTATAATCATAAACTCTGCTAAATTGTATGACCCAAGTGACAGGGCTGCTTGCAACCCAGCCTGGACCTGTTGCTATTTCCTACTCTGGATCTGATTTAAAGTTGGCACCATTTTATGTCATCTAGTATATTGGCTGGAGAAGTATCCCTAGGTGTAGAACTGTGCTGCCTCCAGAACTCAGAGGTCCACCAGGTATTGTGCTTCTTTTTTAATGTAGGAGGTACAAGATGCAATAATTTGTCTTTTATGTTAGAGGATATATACAGGCACAGCCCTGATCAATAAACCCCTAAAGTATCTACAGGTGCAGCAAGCACTTATATCTTCATAGGGTTTGTCTCTCACACACTAGAGCATATCTTGCCATTGCCTCCACTGTGCTAGCGCTCTCCTGCAAATCCAACTCAATCAAAATAATGTCATCAAAGTAATTGATCAGTGTAATGCCAAATGTCAAGTGGGTCCAGATCTCTTCAAACTGTATTATGACAGAAGACAAGAGGATTAAAAACAGCCCTGGGACAAACCTATGAATAAATATTATTGTCCATTCCATATGAATATAAACTGTTTCTTATTCTCTTATCTAATCGGAAAAGAACACATTTTCTGACCTTATCCTTAGCCCAGTGAGACTGATTTTGGATTTCTATCCTCCAGAACTGCAAGAAAACAGATTTGTGAGGTTTTAAAATGTGACGCTTGTGGTAATTTGTTATAGGAGCCATAGGAAATTGTTACAGCTAGAAATCTAGTTGATGTATGTCCCTGCCTACCACACGATGTTAAGCCATGAAGTCACAGTCTTGGGTCTCATAGGAGATATATAAACTCCACTACAACACCTGTATAAAGAAGCCATTTTATTGGAAGAAAGAAAAGGAAGCTGGCAGGAACCAGGATTTCGTGAGATTACACATTTAATACATTGTGTAAGTCATAAGGGATCAGTTTCTCTTTCATTCATTAGTAGGGGGCACTAGTGAGCATCTGGAGATAGAGACAATATTGGTCTTGGGCAGTGGTAGCCAGACTTAAATGTAAGGAACTCCAAATGAAACCAGCTGAAACCTTAGATTCTAAGAGACTATAGGGAAATGAAAGATTGGTTGACATCCAGAAATATCACCTACTGATGAGATCATCTAAAGATCCTTTACCTTATGCTTCATGGAATACCAAATCAAGAAAAACTGCTGTCAAAGACTTCTATAATCATGGGAATTGAGTATTCTACAAGACTACAATAGTACAAGTTCATCAATGGAGTTGCTCAAGGTTCGTATTCTACTATGCCCTATATATTTAGGGTATGTTGGTCCAAAAGGTAAAACTCAACCAAGAATTACAGATATTGGATGTCAGTAACTAAGTTTAATGAAACCTTGGTTGGTTGAGATGAACTAGCATCACAGCTAAAAGCCGGCAAATGCAGAATGAGAAGAGAACCCAAAAAATCCTGCTTCCAAGGTAACAAAAGCTCATGTTCCTGCCACATGCTCCTTTTGAATGGATGTGACATATGGAGGACCTTAGCTTATTCCACTGTTTCCCATCTTTCCCATCTTTAAGAGCCTCAGAAAAATAGTTCTGGCTCTGAGGAAGTCATCCTAACAAAATGGATATAAGGCTAACTATAGGAACCCCAAACTCCTAGAAGAGTTTTGGGCTTTTTATTGCTTATCAATAAACTCATTCCTGCAGTGGGAAAAAAATTCAAAATTGTTTCATCACAGGCAGAGAGTTTCTCTCTCATTGCCTCTCTCCTAAAAGAGAGGCAAAAATATGAGAAATTACTATTGGTTCAACTACCAGTTTAAAAAACTGACACATTCATCTCTAGATTATGTTGATAAGAATAAAATTAATCTGGCCGGGCGTGGTGGCTCAAGCCTGTAATCCCAGCACTTTGGAAGGCCGAGACGGGCGGATCACGAGGTCAGGAGATCGAGACCATCCTGGCTAACACGGTGAAACCCCATCTCTACTAAAAAATACAAAAAACTAGCCGGGCGAGGTGGCAGGCGCCTATAGTCCCAGCTACTCGGGAGGCTGAGGCAGGAGAATGGCGTGAACCCGGGAGGCGGAGCTTGCAGTGAGCTGAGATCCGGCCACTGCACTCCAGCCTGGGCGACAGAGCGAGACTCTGTCTCAAAAAAAAAAAAAAAAAGGAATAAAATTAATCTTTATATTTATGCTTTCAACCAAAACACAACCACTATGGAACCCTGGACATTAGTATGGCCTTGGCTTCCATTTTCCAAAGGAAGAAAAACATCTGCAGGAAAAAAAAAATTCCAAAGTACAGCTGGAATAAAGTTTACATTTTTCTAATTCTATTATCAACTCTCAGGTTTAGATGATCATAAACAAAACCCAAGAAAGTACTTCTACAAAAACTCCTCTTTAAGATGACTTAGGTAAAAAAAAATAATAAATGGGGGGAGGCAGAGGAATGTTTTAGTTTTTATTTAAAAAATAAAACACTATATTATGACAGAATATTTCGTATTATTTATTTTTTATTTTTATTTTTTTTGAGATGGAGTTTTAGCTCTTGTCACCCAGGCTGGAGTGTAATGGCACAATCTCGGCTCACCACAACCTCCGCCTCCCAGGATCAAGCAATTCTCCTGCCTCAGTCTCCTGAGTAGCTGGGATTACAGGCATCTGCCACCACTCCCAGCCAATTTTTTGTATTTTTAGTAGAGACAAGGTCTCTCCATGCTGGTCAGGCTGGTCCCAAACTCCCAACTTCAGGTAATCCACCTGCCCAGGCCTCCCAAAGTGCCGGGATTAGGAGCGTGAGCCACCGTGTCCGGCTCTATTTTTTTTTGTTTGTTTTTGTTTGTTTGTTTGTTTGATGCAGAGTCCCGCTCTGTCACCCAGGCTGGAGTGCAGTGGCGCGATCTTGGCTCACTGTAAGCTCCGCCTCACAGGTTCATGCCAGAGCAGAAACACGTTAAATTTCTAACAGAGTACTCTGATATCCTTATATTATCTTAGTCAATTTTCAGAATTGTCCTCCTACTCTGCTTCATTAAAGCAACAAGTCACAACTTTTCTCTGAATGTCTACATTACTTTGAAAATTAAGTTTTGTGGTTTTTTTGTTTGTTTTCTGTTTTTGTTTTTGTTTTGAGATGGAGTCTCGCTCTGTCGCCCAGGCTGGAGTACAGCGGTGCAATCTCGACTCACTGCAGCCTCTGCTGCTCAAGTTCCAGTGATTCTCCTGCCTCAGCCACCCAAGTAGATGGGATTACAGGCACGCACCACTATACCTGGCTAATTTTTGTATTTTTAGTAGAGATGGGGTTTCACCATGTTGGCCAGGCTGGTCTCGAACCCCTGACCTCAGGTGATCCGCCCACCTCAGCCTCCCAAAGTGCTGGGATTGCAGGCATAAGCCACCGTGCCCGGCTGCATATTAAGTTTTAACTAGATACTTTGTTGCAAGTCATAGTATTTTATGGCAAAGTAGTTATATCAGTTTTTGGAAAACCACTTAAATATCTTAGGATGGTAACTAAATCCAACTAACATATGTGACATCATATTAACCAGAGATAAATGTATATAGGTGCTACAAAAACTGTAGTATGAATTAAAAATATAAACAGTTTTGGCAGAGCACGGTGGCTCACACCTGTAATCCCAGCACTTTGGGAGGCCAAGGCAGGTATTTCACCTGAAGGCAGGAGTTCAAGACCAGCCTGGCCAACACAGTGAAACCCCATCTCTACTAAAAATACAAAAATTAGCCAGGCATGGTGGCACACACCTGAAATCCCAGCTACTCAGGACTTGAACCTAGGAGTCGCAGGTTGCAGTGAGCCAAGAGAGCACCCCTGCATTCCAGTCTGGGTGACAAAGCAAGAATCCATCTCAAAAAATAATAATAATAATAATAATTTTTTTTAAAAAGTTTCTAAAAATCACTGTGACCAAATATAAATATCTCATATCACTTAAAAGAGCAAACAAAGGAAAATGAAAAGAGCTATTTGATAGGAAAATAATCCAAATATACTTTAAGGTATGCACAGTATGCAAAAGTAAGTTTTTCTTTCTACATACTAAAAGATGGCCAAAAATTAAAGTCATTGCCATTTAAGCTAAATGACACATTTGGATTATTTTACTCTGCATATAACAATCACTGAAATTGTACATTCCATATCATACCTTTATTGACACATTAACAACTCAAGTTATCTTTAATCTTTCAAGTACAAAGTATCTCATGGACTTAGGGTCCTAGAGAAGGGACGTGATAGAATTATTTACTTTTGGAATGCTCCATATGAGAGCTCTATTGTAGAAAGTGTAGCATAATGATTAAGAGCATGAGCCCTACAGCTACATGCCCAGCTGTATCAGCTGTGTGATTTTTTTCAAGCATACTTAACTTCCCTATGACTCAGTTTCTTCATCTGTAAAATGGATGAATGGTTGTCTCATAAGAAGTCGTCTGGATTAAGTAAGTCAATTCAAATAAAATGCTTTCAGCAGTGTCTTGAATAAACACAGAACACATAGTAGCCATTGTTATAGTTAACCTATCCCTCATGCCTAAGATTACTCCCTGGAAGCAAATTAAGTGCTTTTGAGGAGACAGGATCTCCTGTGCCATACTTTCATTCTTTCACCCTACAAATTACCCTTACTCTCAATACAATCATTGATTTCAAAGGAGATCATAAATAACAGCACACAGAAAAACATTGTATCGGAACTGCATAAACAGACTTTAAAAAAAAAAAAAAAAAAAAAAAAAAAACTTTAAACTCACAAGGTTTTATTCTCTCCTGCAAGGATACAGAGACAGAATGGTGGCTCCACAAAACCATTAGTGACCCTAGCTCATTCTGTCTTCTCCATCATCCACAGTAAGTGGCTTTCATTCTCAAAGCCATCTCATGAACCAGGAAGACTGCTGAGCTCTAGCTATCATATTCCAGATGGCAGAAAAGGCAAATAAGTCCTCTCTCAATCAAACCTGCTCCCATTAAGAACCTTCCTAGAAGTCCCACACAATACTTTCATTGAACTTAGTTGGTCACATCTCCCTGCAAATAAAATTGAAAAATGTAATTTTTTTAGCTGGTTGTGTTGCTGCTCTGAAAACTACTGGAGTTCTATTTCCTTGCTGCAATAATTAAGAGTGTGAAATCTAGTCTCTATAATCATAAAGAAAAGTGGACAGCAAAAAATCACTCTCAATAATATATTAATGGGCCAGGCGTGGTGGCTCTTTGGAAAGGAGGCCAATGCAGGCAGATCACCTGAGGTCAGGATTTGACACCAACCCAGCCAACATAGTAAACCCCATCTCTACTAAAAATACAAAAATTAGCTGGGTGTGGTAGCACAAGCCCATAAGTCCGGCTACTCTGGAGGCTGAGGTAGAAGAATCGCTCGAACCCTAGAGGCAGAGGTTGCAGTAAGCTGAGATCACACCACTGCACTCCAGCCTGGGTGACAAAATGAGACTCTGTCTCAAAAAAAAAAAAAAATATATATATATATATATATATATGTATATATGGTAACTCTAGATAATTAAGAGTTGACTACAGTAATGCTACCTAGCATTCAATTTGCTTATTTGGTGTTTGGACATATAACAAAGGTGAAAATGTAGAGTAAAATACAGAGTTAAAAACAAGAACATTTTTATCTTAATCTCATGCATATTTTAGGCAAAGAAGATTCTCTGGCCTGAAAAAGTCAAAACTCTCTTTTTGACAGTCTGTGAACAAAATGAACCTAAAAAACACATTTACCCTTTAGAAAATCATAGAATTACAGTTGAAAAGGGACTCAAGGTTACTTGATTCACACAGCCTTTTTGGTATTTTATACCCATGATATTACTTTCTCTAAGTGATCACCTGGTCTGTATTTAAACCTATGTGAGAACATACTATTTCTTGTGGTAATGTACTCTAACCTTAGAAAGTTCTGACCTCCTGGTAACAGTGATTGGTCAAAAGTGTGGGCATATGATACAAGGCTAATCAAAATCCTGCCCTGAGATTTTTCACACTGAGAAAATCGCTATGGACAGTCATAGAGTGCCTGTGTAGAAGTGGCTAGCAGCCATGTTCCTCACAATATGGAGAAATCTTTTTTTTTTTTTTTTTTTTTTTGAGACGGAGTCTCGCTCTGTCGCCCAGGCTGGAGTGCAGTGGCGGGATCTCGGCTCACTGCAAGCTCCGCCTCCTGGGTTTACGCCATTCTCCTGCCTCAGCCTCCCGAGTAGCTGGGACTACAGGCGCCGGCCACCTCGCCCGGCTAGTTTTTTTTTGGTATTTTTTTAGTAGAGACGGGGTTTCACCGTGTTAGCCAGGATGGTCTCGATCTCCTGACCTCGTGATCCGCCCGTCTCGGCCTCCCAAAGTGCTGGGATTATAGACTTGAGCCACCGCGCCCGGCCTTTTATGGAGAAATCTTGTATGCGATAAGGGAGAATGAAGCTGAAACAAGATAGAGAGAAAGAGAGAAAGACATGGAAGACAGAGTAAAAGAAGAAGATGACAATGTTCAGGTCCGATACGATAGTCTCTGAATTTCGCTCTGTCGCCAAGGCTGGAGTGCAGTGGCGCGATCTCGGCTCACTACACTCACTCCAGGGGTCTTGTTCCAGGCTTATTTATCCATAGCCACCTGAAGCATATGAATAGAAATGTATCTCAGCATATTGTTTTTTGAATTCTGTGTATTTTCTTTGATGAATATAAAAACATTCTAAGCATGGATCCATTTTTTTTTTTTTTTTTGAGACGGAGTCTCGCTCTGTCGCCTAGGCTGGAGTGCAGTAGCGCGATCTCGGCTCACTGCAAGCTCCGTTTCCCGGGTTCACGCCATTCTCCTGCCTCAGCCTCTATAGTAGCTGGGACTACATGCGCCGGTGATCACGCCCGGCTAATTTTTTTGTATTTTTAGTAGAGACGGGGTTTCACCATGTTAGCCAGGATAGTCTTGATCTCCTGACCTCGTGATCCGCCCACCTTGGCCTCCCAAAGTGCTGGGATTAGAAGCCTGAGCCACTGAGCCTGGCACGTCTCTGGTTCTTTAAGCAATTTATTTTATAGTGTGACCTATCTCAGTCCTTTCAACAAATCTCCTTTTCTACATAAACTAATCTGAGTTAGATTCACCACCTAGGGCAGTTAGTTCTTGGCTGTAAACTTTCAGACTTTTAAAATGTATCAAAAATAAATTTGGGTAAGTGGAATTATAGTATAATTACTGTTCTTTAATGTATTTTGCTTCTTTAAAATAATCCTGGGCTTATTTCTGTGGCACTTTCTGTGGCAATGCTTCTGCATCTCTCTGATCAGCTTTAATGCCTACCAAAGCACTCATTTGAATAAGGTACCATTTTTTATTTAACCAATGACTTACTGATAAACATTTAATGTTTCATTTCATTAGTATAAATAATACTGCATTTATACTTGCACATATATTATTGTATATTTGTGCAATTATTTAGAATAAATCTCTAAAAGTATAATTGTTTAATCAAAAAAGATACACATTTAAATTTTGATCGTTATTATCACATTTCCCTCTAGAAAAGTTGCAAACATTTACATTCATAGAAACTGCATGGAAGAGGGTCTGCTACTTTATACCCTCACCAGTACCAGGCATTCTCACAGTTTAATCTTTGCCATTATGGTAGTCAAATATGCTGTCTCACTCGTGTTTTTATTTTCACTTCTTCAGTCATTAGAAAGACTGAACATTCTTTTACTTTGATTGATCATTTATATTTATTTCTTTTCTCCTCTTCTTCCTCCTACATTTCTTCCTCCTCCTTTTTAGAGAATGACATCCTACAACAAACATCATGCTTTAGGATTCATATATCAGACCCAGAACAGAGCAGAGATACAGAGCAGAGATATCAATCACCTCATTTATTCTGAATACTTTTGGTAATGCTGCAAAATATTATATGAGTTTTTTGAATGGCATAACACTTGAGGCTGGGTGCAGTGGCTCATGCCTGTAATCCCAGCACTTTGGGAGGCCAAGGTGGGCAGATCACTTGAGGTCAGTAGTTTTGAGACCAGCCTGGCCGACATGGTGAAACCCTATGTCTACCAAAAATACAAAAATTAGCCAGGCATGGTGGTGTGAGCCTGTATTTCCAGCTACTCCGGAGGCTGAGGCAGGAGAATCACTTGAACTGGGAGGCGAAGATTACAGTGAGCAGAGATCGCACCACCGCACTCTAGCCTGGGCAACACAGCAAGGCTTCGTCTCAAACAAACAAACAAACAAAAACATTTGAGACTTTTTTGATAACAAGTGACAAAACTCAACCCAAACTGGCTCAAGCATGAAGGGAACATTAGTTTACATAACTAAGAAGTCAAGGGCTATTACTAGGTTCAGTTGCATATTGACCCAGGACTTGGTTTTGCTCTCTTCATATCTTTGACTCTGCCTATTCTGTGTTGACTGTTTTCTCACTTTTCACATGTGGTGGAAAGATGACTATAGAAACTTCTCGTATTCTCTCTAGTTCAAGTCCATGAGAAAAAAGTAATCCTGCTTTTCTGGTAACAAATAAGATTCACTGTGAATGGAAAGGCCCAGATTATTTGCCCATCTTTAACAAAACACTGAGACCAGGCAGTATGAAACGCTGATTGATTAAAACCTGGGCACCTATTCCATCCTTAGGGCCAGAGGTGAAGCACCATCTAGAACATTCTAGGACTGAGGGTAGTAGAAGACTGCATTCCAGAAACACAAAATCGAATAGTGTAGCCAAAAAGAGGGTGAAAGAATGCTAGGGAGGGAATCATCAAATTACTATTATATACTCACATTTATTATTGGCCAAATGAACTACCAGTCAAAACCCTGATGTCTTTTTCACAAAGGAAATAAGGCCATGACCTCCAATTATCTTTATCAAAAGAAGACTAAATTGTCTACCTCATCTTCAGGTTACCATTAGTGGAGGTAAAGAACAGAGATACTTTGATCTAGAGCCCTAATTAAGAATTTAAGAGGCTAGGTGTGGTGGCTCACACCTGTAATCCCAACACTTTGGGATGCTGAGGCAGGCGGATTCTTGAGACCAGCCTGAGCAATATGGAGAAACCTTGTCTCCTCAAAAAATACAAAAATTAGCCAAGCATGGTGGCATGCACCTATAGTCCCAGCTACTTGGGAGGCTGAGATGGGAGGATCATTTGAGCCCAGAAGGTCAAGGCTGTGATGAGTCATGATAATGCCACTGCACTCCAGTCAGGGTGATAGAGTGGGAACCTGTCTCAAAAAGAAAAAAAAAAGTTAAGAATTGGGCCAGGCGTGGTGGCTCACACCTGTAACCCCAACACTTTGGGAGGCTAAGTCGGGAAGATCATTTGAGGTCAAGAATTTGAGACCAGCCTGACCAACATGGTGAAACCCCATCTCTACTAAAAATACAAAAAAGTTAGCCAGGCATGCTTATGCATGCCTGTAGTCCCAGCTATTTAAAAGGCTGAGGCAGGAGAATCGCTTGAACCCAGGGGGCAGAGGTTGCAGTGAGCCAAGATCATGCCACTGCACTCCAACCTGGGCAACAGAGCAAAACTCTATCTGCCCCCCCACCAAAAAAAATAGAATTAAAGAGACCTAAATAAATATGGGAATACATGATGTCTACTGATTACACACAATACTGTTAACATGTCAGTTCTCCCCACATTGATCTACAGATTGAATGGGATCAAGATAATAAATACATCCATCACTCCCAAAAGTTTTCTCATGCCCCTTTTTAATCTTTCTTTTTTTCTTCCACCTCTTCTCTTTTCTTCTCTCTCCTTCTGTATTAGTCTGCTTGGCTGCCATAACAAAACACCAGACACTGGGTGGCTTAAACAATAGAAATCTATTTTCTCACAGTTCTAGAAGTTAAATATCCCAGATAGAGGTGCCAGCCAATTCAGTTCCTGTTAAAGGCTCTCTGCCTGGCTTGCTGAGGTCCACATTCTTGCCACATCCCCTGATGGCCTTTCCTCTGTGGTACGCAGACAGAGAGAATAGTAAGTGATAGAGCCTAAGTGTGGCAAGTAGGACATCTGTGCAAGAAAAGGGGGTGGGGCGGCAATAGCAGGATGGTTAGGCAATAGCAGGGATGTGGATCATATAAACAAATATATTAAAGATGATGGAATCCATTTTTGTCACTGATGGGAAGGAGGGTTACAAATATGAAGAGGAAGAAAACTAGAATGAACCCTGTAGTACTGAATAAGAATGAAGGCTTTGAGGTAAACTGATGGATTTCAAAGAGATACAAAAATAAATATAGATATGAATGCATATATATTGTGTATAAGTGTGTATATGTGCACGAAAGAGCCTGGGGGCAGTGACCCCAGTTTGATGAACAATGGGATATTACATAGTTTCAAACTATCTCCCCACAAAATACTTATTTATTACAAAGAGGAAAAGAATAACATTACATTGTTGAATCCTAGTGGCTACCACCTTAATCAAGTGATCAAAGTAAGCATCAGTAAGGGAATATAGAAATATCATGTGACAACTGATAGGATACAATAAGAAAACACATAATTACTTCTGTGATATTTATGCCAAAGTTGCATAGCTTGAATCTAATCATGAGGAAACAAATCCAAACTGAGGGATATAGTACTTAATAACTGGCCTATAAATCTTCAAGAATGACAAGGGCACTCACCTTGGCAGCACATATACTAAAACTGGAACAATACAGAGAAGGTTAGCATGGCCCCTGAACACGGATGACACACAAATTTGTGAAGTGTTTCATACTTTTTTTTAAAAAAAGTGTCAAGACCATGAAAGTCAAGAAAAAACTAAAAAAGAGATATGACAGCTCCATACACCACAGGATTGTGAACCAGATTTTTTGTTATACATGGTATTATTGAGACAATTGGCAAAATTTGATTCGGATCTGGAGACTGGAGGCAGTATAATGCATCGATGTAAATTTCCTGATTTTCATGGTTATTTTGCAGTAATAGGAGAATGTCCTAATTTGTAGGAAATATACAGTACAGTATTTAAGGAATGACCCATTCAAATAGGCTTTTTTTGAGGGTCTTGTACTGTACTTACAACTTTTCTATAAGCTTGAAATTATTTTAAAATTTAAAAAGGGGTCTGGCACGGTGGCTCACACCTATAATCCCAGCACTCTGGGAGGCCAAGGCAGGTGGATCACCTGAGGTCAGGAGTTGGAGACCAGCCTGGCCAACATGGTGAAACCCTCTCTCTGGTGAAAATACAAAAATTAGCTGGGCATGGTGGCATGCACCTGTAATCCTAGCTACTTGGGAGGCTGAGGCAGGAGACTCGCTTAAACCCAGGAGGCAGAGGTTGCAGTGAGCTGAGATCCTACCACTGTACTCCAGCCTGGGCAACAGAGCAAGACTCCATCTCAAAATAAATAAATAAATAATAAAATAAAAAATAATTAATTAGTAACATAATTTTAAAAATTAAAAAGGAGTAAGAAGTCCAGGTGAGCCCAGAAAAGCAAATTTGAAACAAAGCAAGCAAAACAAGCTAGATTGCTTTACTATAACAAAATAACAGGAACTTTCATTTTTCCACTTTCCACTTTTTGCATTTCTTTGTGATAAATCACCCCATATTCTGCCAAGGATATCCATGTGCCTTGAGAACATTTATTATAGCACTTACACAAATGAAAGGAAAAGTTCATATTCACCTTCTGGGAGTCAAAATAGGATCTTAAAGCAAGTCTTGAAAGCTAGGCTTAGTATTTTCTAAATTGATTTACTTCCAAGAACATGTCAGGAAAAAGTCTAAAGGGCTTAGACCATAGGGCAGAGAGGGCATGCAAGATGCACTCCTTTTGACTAAGATGGGTAGGCCCTGAGGCTTGCTATATAAGGCACAAAATAGCAGTTCTCAAATGTGGCCTAGAGACCCCCTGAGGATCCTCAAGACCTTTTCAGGAGATCTGTGAGGTCCAAACTATTTCCATAATGTGCTAAAACGTTTTGTGCTTTTTTCATTCTCACACTGTCATAAGTAGAGAGTGGAGTTTTCCAGGGGCTACATTATATATGAAATTCCAACTAACTGAATACAGAAGCAAATATGAGTTACTATTTAAGCTATCTTCTACTTAGCCAGACATTAAAGGGAATTGCAAAAACATAAAATAATGCCACTTTTTTCATCAATGGTGTTTTATTTTGAAAAATATATTTCATAAGATATGGTATGTACTATAATGAATATTATTAAAATTTCTGCTTTAATTTCTTATATGGCAAATATTGATAACTATAACCCAAACAAATCAAATTTATTTAGGGTCCTCGAAAATTTCTACAAGTATAAAGGAGTCATGAAACCAAGTGGGTTGAGAATTGCTAACATAGAAGCACACAGTCTATCCCTTCCAGGTTAAAGTGTTATAAAAGAAAAAAAAGAAAAAGCTACAGCCAAGAAGTCAGTTACTTGGATTCTCATATCTCTCTCTCCCTATGCCCCTGTACTTCTGCTCAAACCTTAAGTGAGTTTAGAAACATCCAGATAGGTATGGGAAACTCAAGAATATTGAGACTAACATATATTAGAAGAAGGCTGAAAACAAGAATTCTCACATTTTGTGTGTGCGTGCCATGAACCACCTTTGGAGGTCTGATAAAAACATATGGATCCTGGCCAGGCACGGTGGCTCACGCCTGTAATCCCAGCACTTTGGGAGGCCGAGGTGGGCGGATCACAAGGTCAGGAGATGGAGACCATCCTGGCTAACACGGTGAAACCCCGTCTCTACTAAAAATACAAAAAAAATTAGCCAGGCATGGTGGTGGGCACCTGTAGCCCCAGCTACTCAGGAGGCTGAGGCAGGAGAATGGCATGAACCCGGGAAACGGAGCTTGCAGTGAGCCGAGATCGCGCTACTGCACTCCAGCCTAGGCAACAGAGCGAGACTCCGTCTCAAAAAAAAAAAAAAATTATGGATCCATGCTTAGAATGTTTTTATATTCATCAAAGAAAATACACAGAATTCAAAAAACAATATGCTGAGATACATTTCTATTCATATGCCCCAAAAAAAGTCCTGCACATGACTACTTCCAAAATGGCACCAAAAAAAAAAAAAAAAAAAAAAAAAAAAGATGCAATAGCAACTTCAGGTGGCTATGGATAAATAAGCCTGGAACAAGACCCCTGGAACATACCTCTTCCCTATGGCCAGTCCTTTTCAAAATGCACAGGAGCCACCTATGCCCCATGGAATGGATACAGAAGTATAAGAAACTTGGGATTTAAAAAAAAAAAAAAAAAAAAGGAGAAGCAGCAGCAGCCATAATGTGGGGATACTTCAACACCTCCAAATAGCTTGGACCATGTACTCTAACAGCCGACTTCAGCATGTCACCGCCTGCAGACTTTAGCCTATCAGCACCCCGCCGGTGGGGGATGCTGATAATGGGAGAGACTATGCATGTGTGGGGACAGGAGGCATATGGGTAATCTCTGTACTTTCCTCTCAATTTTGCTGTGAACCTAAAACTGCTTTAAAAAAAATTTTTTTTAATGTTCAGCATTGCTCCTGTTGCTCATCCCTGAGTCTATCTAGACATTTGGAATCACAAGACTAGAATAGGTGAATAGGTATCACTATATAGGTTCTCAAAGCTATCCACAAATCCAGAGGCTTGTCTTCATTGACCACTCCCATATAATAGCTCGAGTAGAAGAGAATGAGATCCTATGGACATGAGCAATCATCATCTTGGATAAGATGCTCCATGCCCCAGATAAGAAACAACATTCATGAGCATAACTTCCTGGTCCCCACAAATGACATCGAGTTATTCAGGAAAGTCCAAAGTTTTGGCTTTACACAGGAATTTGTAGTTCTTCACAATTAGTCAAGGTAAATTTATCAATCAGGGTTATTTTTACTATAAACAACATTGCTAGTTACATAATTGACATTCTGCCATTTACAGGTTTCTAGGGAAATATAATTAGAAAGTTAATCCAAGGTAAATTTTGTCCACACAGAAAAAGAAAGGGTTTTGCTAACCTTTACACATTCTTTCTCTGTACCTTTTCCCAACATTGCATTAAACACCCTTGAAGCCACTAAAAAAGGTGAAAACTCACATCAAGACCAAAACCTAAGACTAACATAACAGATATTTCAATGCTGGATCTGGGATAAACAATACTTAGTATAAGACAGACGGAATTTTTCTGTGAAAAGCACTTACACTCTGCTTCATGAAACAGAGATTGCCTTGGCCGGGCGCGGTGGCTCAAGCCTGTAATCCCAGCACTTTGGGAGGCCGAGACGGGCGGATCACGAGGTCAGGAGATCGAGACCATCCTGGCTGACACGGTGAAACCCCGTCTCTACTAAAAACATACAAAAACTTAGCCGGGCGAGGTGGCGGGCGCCTGTAGTCCCAGCTACTCAGGAGGCTGAGGCAGGAGAATGGCGTGAACCCAGGAGGTGGAGCTTGCAGTGAGCTGAGATCCGGCCACTGCACTCCAGCCTGGGCGACAGAGCGAGACTCCGTCTCAAAAAAAAAAAAAAAAAAAAAAAAAAGAAACAGAGATTGCCTGACAAGGAGTTAGAAAATAATGCACACTTCACTGCTATCTGTTTCCGAAGTCAGGGATATGGTATCTCCACCAACCAGAAATTTAGAATGCTGTTCTTTTTTTTAAAAAGGGCCAATCCATGAGTTGACTGTGTCTCTCCTCCATAATGTTGGGAGATAATTCTCCAACGGTCTCTTGTGTTTCTGTATGTCTCATGAAGAGGCACTGACAGCTTGTGTTCCAGACTATCTTTTCAAGGATGTTTGTATGGCAATCTCAGAAGATAAAAAGTTGAGTCTCCCTCTAAAGCAGAACATATATTTGTTTCCTGACCATGATAGTAAATGTGTCTCTAATGAAATATTTTCATGAAAACTGACCTAATAGAAAAGAAATATCACAGATCTCACTTTTAGGAGAAAGAAAGCTAATAAATAAGCTGATTTTTTTTTTTTTTTTAATCCCAGAAAGTTTCAGGAATTGGAGGCTCCAGATACATCTGAAGGCAAAGTGTAGAGTTGAGCTTAAAACAGAAGAAATAGTTGAAAGTCTGTATTTTTTTTAAAAAATCATTTCTCAGTCCTCTTTCCTTAGCCCAAAATTTGGGGACACCTTTTGCAGCTGAGGGATTAGTTATTATCCGAGAACAGGTGATTAATTGAAAGTCTTTATACTAAAAGGTGACAACCCTAACCCTCTTCCCCAGTTTGTCTCACAGAACACCAGTTTTATGCTCTGTTTGCCTCTCCTAGTCCTTTCTCTGCCATTCTCTCCCTGGCTCTGAGAAACTGACTTTTGTGGACTGTATCAACCAGGTTCCCTTAGTCTCTGGCTTGCATTTGGACTCAGCCAATGAGAGCCACCAGCATAAGATCACAGGGTAAAAGGAGAGATGAGTTTAGCTTTTATTCTCTTTCTGACCTTCCCCTGCAATTTTTGGCAGTGACTGCAGTTCTCTCCTTTCAGATACAGCAACTGTTGGATGCCCTCTCATACACCACTACAGATTACTCCAGGTTCCAGTATATGGTTAGGCCTAGGAGAGGTAATGGCTTTCTGCTGTTTTTAGTCCTGTAGCGTTTACCATCTCGATTGTTCCTGTTTGTGAAGGTTTGTAATATTTCCCTCACTAAACTCTCTTCAAAGAATCCTGTCATTGCTCTTCACAGTTTCCCCTTTGAGTGATCCATCTGTTTCTTTCTTTTTTTTTTTTTTTTTTGGTGAGACAGAGATTTACTCTTGTTGCCCAGGCTGGAGTGCAATGGCATGATCTCAGCTCACCGCATCCTATGCCTCCCAGGTTCAAGCGATTCTCCTGCCTCAGCCTCCCAAGTAGCTGGGATTATAGGCATGTGCCACCACGCCTGGTTAATTTTGTATTGTTAGTAGAGACGGGGTTTCACCGTGTTGCCCAGGCTGATCTTGAATTCCTGATCTCAGATGATCTGCCCGCCTCGGTCTCCCAAAGTGCTGGGATTACAGGCATGAGCCACTGTGCCCGGCCAGATCCATCTGTTTCTTATAGGCCCACACAGTCACATACCCTCTGGCAATTTTGCAGGACGCTTCTACTGGACTGCCTGAACAAGCCCAAGAGAAAGATCTACAGAGGTTTATTTCTAATCAAAAGGGAAAAGCATGAACAAATGCCCATAAGCATGAAGGAGTTAATTGTGTTCCAGGAACTAAGTGCTACTAGGTGTTACATGTAGGGTGGGGAGTGAATGAAGAGTAGGCCCAGAAAGAGACAAATGCCAACTCAAAGAGTATCTTGTAACTCACATCAAGGATCTTGGAGTTTACACTATAGGCTCTGCAGAAGCACTGAAGGATCTGAAGTTTGAATTTCTATCAACGCTGGAATAAAAATGAAGGAAAATGTAGGCAAGGCTAGAAGATGGAAGACATGAAGACGTGACAGAGACAAACAACTGCAATGGTTTCAATGAGAAATATTGAAGGCCATGATTCAGACTGTGGTGATGGAATGGAGGAAATGGACAAAAAATTAGCAGCTACTGGGAGGCAGAATAGGTGAATGAGGGAATAGGGGGGAAACAGTCCCGATTGGCTCTTGAGCCTCTTACTTAATAATGGATAAACAGCCTTTCACTGTGATAAAGTGTAGAAGATGACAGAATTTAAGAATGAGATTCACTGAGGGAAGGAAGGAGGTGAGGCAGGAACAATGATAAAGAGTTCTATTCTGAACAAGTTGAGCTGGAAATAGCTGTGGGAAATGTGGGTGAAACTGTCCCTGAGGTGCAAGGAAAGAGCTTCCCTTCAACCAACTGGTCAGTGTAGAGGGCAATGAACTATGAGTTTTCCCCTCCCTCAATGAGGGAAAGCAAATCCACAGCAAAAGAAAAATGTAAACAAACAAACAAGCAAACGAACAAAAACAGAGCAAATCTGCCCTCGATTTTAGCATAGTAGCAGGCAACTGCCAAGACCAGAATAAAGGCTCCCTGTGTAGATACCCATTCGACCACAAGATGGCATCAGAGCTTGTGATGCATGAGAGCCCTAGTCAGAACCTACCTCAGTGCAGCAAAGCCATCGCTTAATAGTTTTTGTTTGTTAGCAAGGAAGGGCTATTCACTGGCAAAAACAAAACAAAACCCAAAAAAAAATGACTGAAAAGAGACATTTGGAATATTCTAAAACAAATTATACAGACTATACAGTATGCTCTAGGAGCTGGGAATATGGCAGGTGATGAGCCCTACTAGAGTCAAGCAGGAGCCTGTTTAAATTGGACATTAAGCCTGTGGGATAGCAGGTGTCACATAAGCAGACAACTTCAATATAAACCACAACGTTGACCTGGTGCGGTGGCTCACACCTGTAACCCCAGCACTTTGGGAGGCCGAGGCAGGCAGATCACTTGAGGTGAGGAGTTTGAGACCAGCCTGGCCAACATGGTGAAACCCCGTCTCTACTAAATAAAAAAAATAAAAATAAAAAAATTAGCCAGGTGTGGTGGAGGGCACCTGTAATCCCAGCTACTCAGGAGGCTCAGGCAGGAGAATCGCTTGAACCCAGGAGGCAAACATTCTAATGAGCCAAGATCGTGCCACTGCACTCCAGCCTGGACAAGAGTGAGACTCTATCTCAAAAATAAAAATAAATAAAAATTAAACCACAAAGTATGAAAGGTGATCCTGAAGTTAGGTCAATTGGCATAACAATCAGAAACAAGAACAAAAACACTAGCAGGTTTATGTATCACCAGGCATGACCTCAGGCCTCACCCCAGGTGGTTGTTGAAGAGGTCCAGATATCCTCAGGTCAAATATTAGATTAGACCTGGGCATTCTGCGCTCTTGGCCTTTAATAAATACCTCTGCAAACACTGCAGTTCAGTTCAGTCACTCACTGTGGAGCTAGATGAGTTAGCGAGAAAAAAACCATGTCAGTGCTGGCATCTCATTCCCTCTTCCCCAAAATTACATGTCCTAGTCGTCATCTCAGCATGGAGAGGAGATGGAAGCAGCAGCGGTAGAGTGAGACTTATGGCATTTCCCCCAAGATTGGGAGGGGGATATAATATTGAGATTTCTTTGAGAGGCAGGAATCTGCAGGGGCAGAGTAGGTCAATATATTTTCAAAGCAGCCACTACTTAGAGAGAGAGAGAGATTTGACATACCACACTCAAAAGCAGGAACGGGGAAAATCAAGCCATCTCCTATGTATTTCCTAATAATTTGAGACTCTTTAATAAAAGAATTCCATTTCTTTGAATTCCAGCTAGCTTCAGTATGCCTTTTGTACCTATTAGTATGAACTTATATGGGAAAACACAACAAACTTTATAAAGTCACGTCCTATAAATCATTGATGCCCCCACCTCCCCAGCCCACTTCACTTTTAGTTGTAACCGAAATACTAGTTATAATAGGCATTACAGACATAGTTACTGTTGATACCACCAGGCCTCCCATATCACCCCAACCTCAGCCTACATGCAATTGAACTATCAATAACTATTTCATCAACTTTCAAGTTGCCTAGATATGGGCCATATCTCTGAATCATTTATACTCTAATATGTCACATGGCTACCTCCAAACCTTCCAGTTCTATTTGCTTAATTCTTACTGTCTTCAAGCTCCTCAAGACCTCTTGTCTCTTGATCCTTCTATAATCATATTCCTAATAGCCTTCTCTTGCCTTTATTTTTATTACCATTCTTCCAAAAATTAAAAAAAATAGTCTATCGTTTGAACTACTCACGAAACTACATCTTTATAACTCCTCTGTATTCTTTTCATTCTGTTATATCCATTCCAAAATAACTCTAGGCCTGGATTAATATTTTCCCTTACAAAATTTATTAGAAATAAAAATAGTCAATTCTGTAAACTGGTGCAACTACAAATCCCAACCCCAACTTTAGCTCGATTCTCAACATACTATAGCAATCTTTCTGTTTCTCTCAAGATAGTTCTCTCCCATTTTCTAACAACAGGTGTTCCAAAATTGAACTACTCTTTTCACCAAGCAATCATTGTGAGGATTAAATACTTCAATACCTGCTAACTTGATTTTAGCCAATGATTTCTCTTCCTTACATCAGTGACAAAAATATAGGCCATGGAGAAGAGTTTAACATGAAGACTATTTCCTACCTAAAAAACTCATGTGTAGGCCAGGCACAGTGGCTCAAGCCTGTAATCCCAGCACTTTGGGAGGCCAAGGAGGGCGAATCACCAGGTCAGGCGTTCAAGAACAGCTTGGCCAAAATGATGAAACCCTGTCTGTACTAAAAATACAAAAAATCAGCCAGGCACAGTGGCGGGCGCCTGTAATCCCACCTACTTAGGAGACTGAGGCAGGAGAATCGCTTGAACCCGGGAGGTGGAGATTGCAGTGAGCCGAGATCACGCCACTGCACTCCAGCGCTGATGACAGAGTGAGACTCCATCTCAAACAAACAAACAAACAAACAAAAACTCATGTGCATCTCTACCAATAGTTCCTCCCAGCTATTCATTCTAAAAGAAATGTCCCTCCATTTGTAAAAGGCTGGCAGGGCACGGTGGCTCACACCCATAATCCCAGCACTTTGGGAGACTGAGGCAGATGGATCACTAGGTCAGGTGTTTGAGACAAGTCTGGCCAACATGGTGAAACCCCATCTCTACTAAAAATACAAAAAATTAGCCCAGTGTGGTGGCAGGCACCTACAATCCCAGCTACGCAGGAGGCTAAAGCAGAAGAATCACTTGAACCCAGGAGGCGGAGGTTGCAATGAGCTGAGACCATGCCACTGCACTCCAGTCTGGGCAACAGAGAGAGACTGTCTTAAAACAAAAGCTAACAATTCATTAATCTTTGCTCAAAGAAAAAAAAAAAAAATCTCAGCTAAGTCAAAGGCAAGTGTTTCCAACTCTGCAGACAAATATTTCCTTAGTCCTAGCTGGTCTAAGCTCTTTCTCTCTCCTTCCTTTTATGTATTTCTTGGGGAACAAATATCTTTGTGTTTGTCTCCAGGCACTCACCTCTTGATTACGCTCTGATACCATAACCAAGCTTCTGCCCTACAAACCTGTTGTCCCCAAGGCCCCATGATAGCCAAGCCCAAAGAGTATACTTTAACCTTTATTACATTTGCCTTTTGGGCAGCATTTGACATTAGAGACAAAATGTTTCCAAATTGCAAATCTGTAACAATAATAACAACAACTACTATATACTTTGTACCTAAGGTGCTAAGTGTTTTATACATGTTACCTTATTTAAGCCTCACAACGATTCCATCTCATTAATGAGGAAATGGAAGTAAACTAACTTGCCAATAGATATACAGAGAGTAAGAGAAAGAACTCAGATCTGGAATCAGGGCTTACTCTAAAATCCATTCCCTTAATGACTATGCTATTTTCAGACCTATGTAGCATGCTGCCTACTGGCCAGTCCCTCTTGGATTACAAAGTAAATTCAAAATGACCAAGCCTAAAACTAAACATATCTTCTTAACCCCAAACAAACCCTTTTTCCAGTATTACCTACTTCTCTAAATGGTACCATTATCCACCAGAATGTCCAAATCAGAAACAAGAAAGTTTTCTTTAAAAATTTCCCTCTTCCAAGTCCTACATCAAATTGATCATTTAATTCTGTCAACTACATTCCCTTAACTTCTCTCCAATCTGCCCATCCTTACTTTCAGAGCTTTGGGTTAGGCCCTCTACATGTCTCACCATGAAAACTACAAAAATTTCTGAGACAGAATTATCATCTAGAATGCCATCCACTTCTAATCAATTCTCCACACACTATCAAAGTGATCATTCTAAAACTCAAATGTTGGTGAGAATGTGAACAACCTGGATCCCTCACATACTGCTGCTGGTGGGAATGTAAAATGGTATAGCTACTCTGGAAAATAATTTAACAGTTTTTTTAAAACACTAAATACTTCTCATGTTACCCAGAAATTGCCATCCTGGGCATTTATCCCAGAGAAACAAAACTTAAGTCCGCATAAAATCTTACATATGATTTTTCATTACAGTTGTATTTGTAATAGCAAAAAAACTGGAAATAATCAAAATGTCCATCTGTAGATGAATGGTTAAACAAATTGTGGGTACATCTGTAAATAAAAGGAAACTATCAAAACTATTGATATACACAACTTGGATGCAAGGGCATTATACTAAGTGGGGGAAAAAAGCGCCAATCTCAAAAGGTTACATGTATAATGATGGATGCAAGGGCATTATACTAAGTTGGGGAAAAAAGCGCCAATCTCAAAAGGTTACATGTATAATGATTTTGCTTACACAACTTTCTTGAAATGACAATATTAGAGATTAAAAAAAAAAAAAAAGAAAAAACAATTAGGGCTGGGCACGGTGGTTCATGCCTGCCATTCCAGTACTTTGTAAGGCCAAAGCGGGGGATGACTTGAGGCCAGAAGTCTGAGACCAGCCTGGGCAACATGGCAAAACCCCGTCTCTACTAAAAATACAAAAATTAGCTGGGCCTGGTGGTGCACACCTGTAGTGCGAGCTACTTGGGTGGCTGAGGCACAAGAATCACTTGAACCCAGGAGGCAGAGGTTGTAGTGAGTCAAGATGGCTCTGGAGAATAGTCAAAAGTCTACAGCAACCAAGAAAATGCTGAACCAAGAAAGTGGGCAGACCACTTGAGTCTGGGAGTTCCAGATCAGCCTGGACAATGCAGCAAAACTCTATCCCTACCAAAATAAAATACAAAAACTAGCCAGGCATTGTGGCACATGCCTATAGTCCCAGCTACTTAGGAAGCTGAGGTAGGGGAGTTAACTTATACTGCGAGGTCAAGGCTGCAGTGATTCATGATTGTGCCACTGCACTACAGCCTGGGTGACAGAGTGAGGCTCTGTCTCAAAAAAAAAAAAAAAAAAAAAAGAGCAACTTACTATCTAAAGCCATCTGCAGATTCCGTCAAAATGTCAATGACATTCTTCACAGAAATAGAAAAAAAAATCCTAAAATTTGTATAGAACCACAAAAAACAAAGCCATCCTGAGCACAAAGTTGGAGATTTCACACTACCTGACTAAAATATACTACAAAGCTGCAGTAACCAAAACAGCATAGTACTGGCATAAAAACAGACACACAGACCAATGGAACAAAATAGAGAACCCAGAAATTAATTCACATATCTACAATCTACAGTCAACTAAACTTTGACACAGATGCCAAGAAAACTCACTGGGAGAAAGGACAGTCTCTTCAATAAATGGTCTTGGGAAAACTGCATCTCCGTATGCAGAAGAACAAAATTAGACTTCATCTCTCACCCTATACAAAAATCTACTCAAAATGGATAAAATACATAAATGGAAGACCTGAAAATATAAAACTACTAAAAGAAAACATAGGTGAACTGCTTCAGAACATTGGTCTGGGAAAATATTTTATAAGCCCTCAAAAGTAAAGGCAATAAAAGCAAAAATAAATAAATGAGATTATATATAACTAAAAAGCAATCAACAGAATGAAAAGACAAACCAGAAAATGAGAGAAAATATTTGCAAATGACTCATGTGACAAGTGATTAATACCCAGAATATACAAGAAACTCAAACACCTCAATAGCACAAAAATACAATCTGATTTTTAAATGAGTAAACGATCTGAACAGACATTTCTTAAAAGATACATAGTAGGCCGGGCGCAGTGGCTCAAGCCTGTAATCCCAGCACTTTGGGAGGCTGAGACGGACGGATCATGAAGTCAGGAGATCGAGACCATCCTGGTGAACACAGTGAAACCTCGTCTCTACTAAAAAAATACAAAAAACTAGCTGGGCGAGGTGGCGGGCGCCTGTAGTCCCAGCTACTCGGGAGGCTGAGGCAGGAGAATGGCATAAACCCAGGAGGCAAAGCTTGCAGTGAGCTGAGATCCGGCCACTGCACTCCAGCCTGGGCGACAGAGTGAGACTCTGTCTCAAAAAAAAAAAAAAAAAAAAGATACATAAAAATGGCAGGCTGGGCACAGTGTCTCACACCTGTAATCCAGCACTTTGGGAGGCCAAGGCAGGCAGATCACTTGAGGCCAGGAGTTCAAAACCAGCCTGGCCAACATGGTGAAACCCAGTCTCTTCTAGGAAAAAATACAAAAATTAGCCAGGCGTAGTGACACGCACCTGCAGTCCCAGCTACTTGGGAGGCTGAGGCAGGAGAACTGTTTGAACCTGGGAGGTGGAGGCTGTAGTGTGCTGAGATTGTGCAACTGCACTCCAGCCTGGGCAACAGAGCAAGAGCGAGAGAGAGAGAGAGCGCCAAAAAACACATGACAAAATGCCCAACATCATTAATCATCAGGGAAATGCAAATAAAAAGCACAATGAGGTTTTATTTCACCCCAGTTAGAATGGCTACCATCAAAAAGACAAAAAAATAACAGATTCTGACACGGATGTGGAGGAAAGGAAACTCTAACTGTTGGTGGAAATGTAAACTAGTAGAGCCACTATTAAAAATGTTACAGAGGTTTCTAAAACAACTAAAAACAGAAGTACCATATGATCCAGCAGTCCCACTACTGGGCATTTATCCAAAGGAAAGGGAATTAGTATATCTAAGAGACAACTGTACTTGCAAGTTTATTACAGCACTATTCACAATGGCCAAGATTTAGAATCCACCTAGGGGTTCAACAACAAATGAATGGATAAAGAAAATGTGGTATATACAAATGGAATACTATTAAACTATAAAAAATGAATGAAATCTTGTCATTTGCAATAACATAGATGGAGTTGGAAGACATTATGTTCAATAAAATAAGCCAGAAACAATACATTAAACACCACATATTCTCACTTATATATGGAAGCTAAAAAATTTGATCTCATAGAAGTAAAAAGAATACAGGATACTGGCCGGGCGCGGTGGCTCACGCCTGTAATCCCAGCACTTTGGGAGGCCGAGGCGGGCGGATCACGAGGTCAGGAGATCGAGACCATCCTGGCTAACACGGTGAAACCTCGTCTCTACTAAAAATACAAAAAATTAGCCGGGCGCGGTTGTGGGCGCCTGTAGTCCCAGCTACTCGGGAGGCTGAGGCAGGAGAATGGCGGGAACCCGGGAGGCGGAGCTTGCAGTGAGCTGAGATCCGGCCGCTGCACTCCAGCCTGGGCGACAGAGCAAGACTCCGTCTCAAAAAAAAAAAAAAAAAAAAAAGAATACAGGATACTAGAGGCTGGGAATGATAGGGAGAAGGGAGGGGTGAGGAGAGATTCGTTAAAGGTTATAAAATTACAGCTAGATGAGAAGAATAAGTTCTAGTGTTCTGCATCACTGTAGGATGACTATAGTTAATAAGAATATAATTCAGGCCACATGTAGTGGCTCACACTTGTAATCCCAGCACTTTGGGAGGCCGAGAAGGGTGGATCACTTGAGCCTAGAAATTTGAGACCAGCCTAGGAAACATGGTGAAATCCCATCACTACCAAAAAATACGAAATTTACCTGGGCATGATGGTACGTGCCTGAAGTCCCAGCTACTCCTGAGGCTGAGCTGGAAGGATCCTTTGAGCCTGGGAGGCAGAGACTGCAGTGAGCCAAGATTGTGCCACTGTACTCTAGCCTGGGTGACATAGACCCTGTCTCAAAAAAAAAAAAAAAGAAAAGAAAAAAGAAAAAAAAAGAAATATAATTTCAAACAGCAAAAAGAAAGACACTGAATGTTTCCAACACCAGAAAAAGATAAATGTTTGAGATCATGGATATGCTAATTAACCAGATCTGATCCCTACGCATTATATGTATAAAAACAACACTGTGTACCCCATGAACATGTATAATAACTATTTGTCAATTAAAAAAGTAAAAAGAGGAAATGTTCTTGTACAAAAGCTTTGCAGCATTTTTGATTGCCCTTATTGACCTCCCACCCCATGGGAAAACAGCCTGTTGCATGATGAAAGTGATGCCACCTTGAAGTGAAACTGCCATGATGACCATGATGACTTCTACAGCAAGGTCTTTAAGAATGCCTGTAACATAGACAACTTCTCATAAATAAACAATCCCTGTAGCATAAATAAAGATGCTTATCTAATCTCCCCAGTGGTCACGTTTCACAAGAAAGTCTGAAGCATGATGAGCTACACAAATCTTTACCCTAAAAGCTTGCTTTACAAAGGACATTTTCTGGAGGGCAGGTAGAGGGATCCACCATCTCATGCCCACCCAACACATTGCTTCTGTTCCTAAGTCCTATTAAATGTTTCTTTCTGAAGAACTGGATTTTTCAGCTTGCTTTCTTCAGCATCTCAGCATCTTTGGCAGCAGTCTTGAAGACAGCACCCTGTCTTCAAGGTTCCAGTGTGGGACCTTGGTCCCTGGTTGTGGAGGGAGCACAGACCTTATGCTTAGAGAATTGTGTGTGTTTGTCTGTTCTAACTTATTTGGCAGTGTATTAGTCTGGATTCTTCAGAGCAACACAACCAACAGGAAAGAGAGGGAATGAGAGAGAGAGAGAGAGAGAAGAAAAAAAGAGAAAGAGAGAGATTGATTTACTCTAAGGAACTGGCTCATTGAAGTATGGAAGGCTAAGAAATCCAAGATCTGCATCACTAAACTAGTGACCCAGGAGAGTCAATGATATAGTTCCAGTCCAAGTGTATTAGTCTGTTCTCACAATGCCAATAAAGATATACCCCAAACTGGGTAATTTATAAAGGAAAGGGGCTTAATTGACTCACAGGTCAGCATGGCTGGAGAGACCTCAGAAAACTTACAATCTTGGTGGAATGGGAAGCAAACACGTCCTTCTTCACATGGCAGTGGCAAGGAGAAGTGCTGAGCAAAAAGGAGAAGAGCCCCTTATAAAACCATTGGCTATCATGAGAACTCACTATCACAAGAACAAGCATGGGGTAACCGCCCCCATGATTCAATTACCTCCCACCAGGTCCCTCCCATGACACGTGGGGATTATGGGAACTACAATTCCAGATTAGATTTTGATGGAGACACAGCCAAACCATATCACCCAGTATGAAGGTCTGAGAAACAGGAAAGCCAATAGTGTAAGTTCTAGTCCAAGAATGAGTCCAAAGGCAGAAGACTAAATGTCCTAGCTCAAATATATTCTGGCCAAAAGAAAGAATTCTGTCTTACTCAGCCTTTTATTCTATTAAGGCCTTCAACAGATTGGATAAGGCTCATCCATGTTGAGAAGAGCAATCTGCTTTACTCTGTCCAATCCAAAAATTAATCTCATTCAGAAACAGCCTCACAGACAAACTAAGAAAAAAATGTTTAACCAAACATCTGGCAATCCATGATACAGTCATACTGACACATAAAATTTACCATCACAGAGCACTATTTGAAAGAATGATACAAGGCACCTGACTTTCTTTTATATAACTTGAAACCTATTAAGCGTGAAAAAAAAAAACAGCTACACAGAAGACATTCTTCAAAAACACTGTAAGACAAATGGACAACATGCTGCCACCTAGGGCAAAGAATTACAATTGAGGCAAATAATAGATGCAGTGAAAGCCTGCAAGGAAAAGCTGGGTAGAGTTTCTTCGGGAAATTATTCAAAAGTGTCTCCATATGCTGAGGAATTTAGAAGCTATGCACATGCCTAGGGCAGGATGCATATTCAAAAACAATCTATAAAGACTGTAAGCTTTTAATTCTTGCTTATCTTTGGGCTCAGCACAAGTAGGGAGTGAAGGTTTAGGCAGGGTTATAAATGACCTCACTAAGTACTGAAAGCATGCTGTAACATACAGTCAATCTTCAAAAGTTGGAAGACGGTTTTTTTGTTTCTTTTATTATTTTATTCTATTCTAGTGTAGCTCCTGGTGTTCAGGAAAATATCTATCAAAGCACCAGCTGAACACAAGCTAAAGGAACAGAGACTTCAGAGACCACACATGACAAAGAATACAGACTTTACAAAGATCATATAGAAAAGACACTAAACAAGCAAACAACTGTATTTCACAGGAAGCAGCAACAACAACAACAACAAATCCTGAGAAGGGAGAAGAATCTGATGTCCAGAGTTAGCATATTTTAATATTCAAATGTCCAGTTTCCAGCAAAAACGTTATGAAGCATGCAAAGAAACTAGAAAGTACAGTTTATTTACAGAAGAAATTAATATAAGCTCTCCCTAAGGAAGAACAAACCCTGAACATATTAGACAAAAATTTAAAATCAACTGTCTTAAATATGCTCAGAGAGGTAAAGGAAACCACAGACAAAGAGTTAAAGGAAACCAGAAGAATGATGTCTTAACAATAGAAAATATCAACAAAGATAGAAATTATGAAAAGAAACCAAGTAGAAACTGTGAAGCTAAAAAATACAATAACTGAAATGAAAATTCACTACAGGGTTACAATAGCAGATTTGAGCAGGCAGAATAAAGAAACAGTGAACTTACAACTGTCGACTAAAATCAAAATTATCCAGACCGAGTAGTATAAAGAAAAAAGAATGACTAGGCATGGTGGCTCACACCTGTAATCTCAGCACTGTGGGAGGCTGAGACAGGAGAATCGCCTGAGCCCGGGAGTTCAAGACCATAGAAAGACTCTTTCTTTACAAAAATTTTTTTAAAAAAATGTTAGCTGGGTATCGTGGTATGTGTCTGTAGTTTGAGCTACTTGGGAGGCTGAGGTGGAAAGACCTCTTGAGCACAGGCGTTCATGAGGCAGTGAACCATAATTCTCCTTGTCAGCCTGGGTGACAGAAACAGACTCTGTCTCAAAAATTTAAAAAAATGAAAAAACTGAAGAATAATTATTGGAGTCTTAAAAAATCTATGGGAATAATCAAGAGTACCACCATACACATTACAGGAGTCCCAGAAGGAGAAGAAAAATAAAACAGTGCAAAAAAAATGTTGAAGAAATAACCAAAAACTGCCCAGATTTGGTAAAAGACAGGAACCTATGCACCCAAGAATCTCAACAAACTCCAAGAAGGATAAATATAAAGAGTTCCACACTGAGACACATTATAATCAAATTGTCAAAAGACAAAGACAAAAAAAAAAATCTTAAAAGCAGTGAGAGGAGAGATTTGTCACATACAAGTGATTCTCTACAATAAGAGCATCTGATTTCTTTTTTTTTTTTTTTTTTTTTTTTTTTTTTT